>NC_066870.1:2445358-2541381 GCF_022985175.1 Labeo rohita | reverse complement strand
TAAGAGCTCCAGCAGTAACACTGAGGCTCTGTTTCTACTAATCTTGACACTGAATTTGGCTTTATTTTTATACTGTTACAGTTGACAAGAGTGTCATTTGTTCATGCAGATTATCAGATTTAATGCTAAACCTTCACTGAGCAAACTAACAGGCAGATAAATCCTAGTCAGTTATGGGATTCATGAATCAAGAGGTTTTTTGTGCAGGGAATCCAGCAGGGTGGATGAGATGACAACCTCAGATTGCATGATGTATGATAATGATAAGACGGTTCGTTAGTCATCTGTGTTCTGTGGAAAGGGGAACTTGGCTTATAGGTATGTTTACCCTTTGAACTTCTTAGTCTGTGTGCATGACAACGACTCTGGTGTGTGAGTCACTGCATGAGGAGCTGCTACACCCAGTTCACTCCTATCAATACATATCAACAACATAATCTCCGGCAGGTTTATTGAAGTTGGTC
The DNA here is from genome assembly GCF_022985175.1 of Labeo rohita. Taxonomy (NCBI): domain Eukaryota; kingdom Metazoa; phylum Chordata; class Actinopteri; order Cypriniformes; family Cyprinidae; genus Labeo; species Labeo rohita. Next base: position 2,540,917 of record NC_066870.1, on the reverse strand, counting down.
ACATGGTTGCAAATTGGTTTAAAAAGAAGAGCGACATCATTTCTGTGGAATTTATTTGTTGTGTATCTCAATTATTTGTAAGTTACTTTGGATTTACTTTTAAAGAGAAAATAGTGTTTTCTTGTAAATGTTCTCCAATAATCTTCCTTTTATTTACAACTAAAAAAAAAATAAATTAAAATTTTAAAATATGAAGAGTTCAGATGCAAAAGTCCCTAAATCCATCTGACGTCTTTCTTTAAAAAAATGCATTTTTATCAGGCTCATATGTAGAGGTTTCTAAGTACTGGTGTTTCTGATTGGGCTGAGGCTGGTAATTTAATGAGTTTGAAGTAAAATTATTTGATGGACGTATAATATGTCAAGAGCATTCACTCAGTATCTGAGATGGCTTTTAGATGAACTTTCAGTTTAACCCTACTAATAATCAAAAATTACTTTAGATAAACTAACATTTGTGCTTCATTTTTTTATACCTGAAGAATGACCTTTTGCATAAATGCACTTTTTTTCAGCCAGAGGTGAATTCATTTCACTTTTGGTGTAAAAGGGCTTTTACATTAGAATTGTTTTATATTAAAAAAAAGAAGCAAGCCCTGCCCAGATTTAAAAGTAACGCAAAAGTAACGTAACATTACTTTTCATAAAAAGTAACTAACATAATTAGTTACTTTTTCAGGGAGTAAAAAATTGTAACACATTACTTTTAAAAGTAACTTTCCCCAACACTGTATATGATCAGCAATTTGTTTATAACCACAACTGTAATATTTAAAGAAAGAAAGAAAGAAAGAAAGAAAGAAAGAAAGAAAAAAAAAAACTTTTATACCACAAAATATAGCTGTTCCCATCTCAAAGTAAAAACAATTACAAATAATAAAAAGCTGTGAAACTTAAAATAAGAAATAACTGTGAGATATAAAGTTACATTTTTAAGATATAAAGGTGTAATTGCAAGATATAAAGTCACATTGTTTGTATTGTGTCTATTTTCTCAGCTTTATGTACAAAATGGTCAGAAAACATGCATTTGTGGAACTTTAGCATGAAACAATAGTCATATATGCCTTCTGTGTGCTGTTCTTTGTGTGTCAAGTGGAGTTTTACAGGGTTTTCCCAATTGTTTACACTCTTTTGCTGAATCTTTGGCGCACTGTCCCAAAATCTAAACACGAAACTCTAGAAAAAGCAAACAGTGCATTCAAAACTATTTCTATACTGTAACATTGGCAAACAATCACTAACACAGGCCTGCTGATATGTCTGACTGCAGTATGCTACAGTTTACATACATATAGAGCATAGTGTAGATGGTAGGTAACTTAATTCTGAGTGTACAGTTGATAGATGCAACTGTTTTTTTTTTTGTTTGTTTTTTTGTTTTTGTTAAATGTGACCATGGACCACAAAACCAGTCGTAAGTAGCACGGGTATACTTGTAGCAATAGTCAACAATACATTGTATGGGTCAATATTATGCCAAATCTTTTATGCCAAAAATCATTAGGATATATAAGTAAAGATCATGTTCCATGAAGCTATTTTGCAAATTTCCTACCGTAAATATATCAAAACTTATTTTTTTATTTGTAATATGCATTGCTAAGAACTTCATTTGGACAACTTTAAAGGCAATTTTCTCAATATTTTGATTTTTTTGCAGCTTCAGATTCCAGATTTTCTAATAGTTGTATCTTGGCCAAATATTGTTCTGTCCTAACAAACTTATCTATTCAGCTTTCAGATTATATATAAATAATCTAAAATCTATTTTTTTTAAAAAAAGACCCTGATGACTGGTTTTGTGGTCCAGGGTCACAAATGTGGATTGCGAAACAAAATTACTGAAGTGCGTTACTGCCACCTCCTGCTGGGTTGGTGCAGAAACACTTTATTTTTCTCCGTATCAGTCGGGGCTCACGGCATCAGTTGAATTATTCCATGTTCAGCTTCACTACCTATTATTAGTGTTGTGAAATGCATTGGCATATGATCAAAAGCAGTACAGCAGGTGAACCCTCAAGACATTGGGTGGCTACTTAGAAGGGAAATGCTTTATGCTTCCAATTGTAACTAGTAAAATAAGAGCAGCTAGCAGCTGGAATCTCCTGACAAATCAAACCATTCAAATATTAATGAGCTACTGAAGAAATTCTGAGCTTATGTCATCTGAATGGCCACATCTGCTTATCCCACATGAAGATAACTAATTTTTTTTTTTCCCTCGTCTTTGCTCCCTCTGCTGGTGACCTTTTCGAATGTTGATGAAAAGAGTAACATTTATTTATTTATTTACATTTTCTCCTCTTTTTGATAGGTTTAGCTTTCAGAGGAGAACCAACAAGAGTATATTCTTGAAAATTAAATAACTATTGAAAAATAAATGAAAAATGAAACTTTTTAAAGACAATATTGTGGAACTGCATTTAAATAATAATTCTGGTACTCTTACTGCACAAACAATAAAAACAACAACAAATAAAATAAAACTACACACAGTAATGCTTTTAATGTATCTATTTATAATACCAGAATTTAAATAGAAATTAAATGCTGGTAAATACTGGTAAAGTAAAACGGCAAATTACAGACTCTAACTGAATTAGAAATTTTCATTTTGCACCAAAAGTTGCACATATGGATATGCAAATCCAAAGATTATATTTCACAGTGCTGTTTTGCACATTGCATTTTGACTATTTAACCAACGATACTTAAGGCTGCGCAAATGGCATTTGGAATTCCCCCTCCGTGACCCTCTGGGACAAACCATTATTATTAAACAAAGGTGTGGCGGCGCTATTCTAGCGCGTATATTTTGTGTCAGTCGGGACATTGTGCTTTACATACCAAGTTCTGGATAAAGTCGCCAGTTAAATATTTTGCGAGCGTCTTGATTATTGATTCAGTCTTGTCGATTTTTCTGTTTCGAGCGCGATGACAATGACGTGACGCCCCCACCTGTTCCGTGAGCAATGGATCATTCTGATTTCGCAGCTCAGCGCGTTTGTTCGCGGTCAGTGTGTGTGTGTGTGTGTGTATGTGTACTGACTGTAGAGGTAATCTCAACTAAACATAAACTAACATGTCTGTGGCTTTCGCACCGCACCGGCAGCGCGCCAAGGGCGATATAACGCCTGCCGGGATACAAAAGGTAATTTCAATGAATCATTTTTCAAGCAGAATGAAACCGAGGTTAATTGCGTTTGCATTAGTGGGTTCGGCTAGTTAGCTGGAACATCTCTCCCGCCAACACTCTCATAACACCATAAACAAACCATTTTAGAGAGACACTTGTCCTAGTATTCAACAGCTCACACTGAATTAAACACGAGCATGACGCGGAGCTGATTTCGAGTCGTTGTCTAGCGTTTTTAAGCTGTTGAAACCTCCTGGGCTTTGCTGTGTCTTTGTTAGCCGCTACATGCTCGGCTCTCTGATGAATCACAATAGAGGATTGCGTTAAAGCATCGCAGTGTACACGTTCAAGCAGACAGAATTGTGCCAGCGATTTCTTATTACTAATATGTTTTCAGTCCACCCGATTTAATGATGAATGGTGTGTTATGTTATAAGCGCGTATGCTAACTGTCGCCATCTCCTTTTCGATTACGCGGGTCTGATTTCGCCCACCTGTATTCTTTGCTTTTTCATTATTTATGTCGGATTTGATTAGTCAAACATGTTTTGTAGATGTGTTTATCTGTTTTTAGTTCCTCATGCATGATTTGATCTTCCGAACTGATTTTGGTTTAATCACTCGGGTCTGATTTGGTCATTTAAGCATTATTTTTCGGTTTTCTATTACTCATGTCTGTTGATCAGTATTCTCTGCGGCTTGAATTAATGTTTGGGTTTTAATGTAATAACGAGCGGCTGATAATGTTGAGTCACGAAAATATTTATACGGCCACTAGTTAAGTAGGTGTCATCCAGCGCCATGTAGCACTGATTTGCTTGCACTTGTTGACATAAGCAATGTTTGATTTGTTATTTTGTTCATTTTATGTGTATGGTTATTTCACGAATCAGTACCTGAAATTGTGATGATTGATATAATGACCATATGTCACTGTCTTGTCTTATGCACAAAACGACTGATTCAAAATCGTTATTTGAAATATTAATTTTTAGAAAGCGTTCATGCATGCAAGAGCAACTTAATAGAAAGGCCTTTCCTGCCGTTATGGAATTATTTCATGGTACACAGCCCTGTTACTGCATTACATTCATTACAGAAACGCGTTGAAGGTGCAGCATCAGCTGCATAGAGACAACAGCAGGAGAACAGAACCGAGAATCAGAGAACTGTAATGAGTACATTGCAAATATAAAATAAGTTAAAACGGGTTGAGTTATTTATCGTCTGAGCTGTGCAAATCATTTTACACAGCCACTGAAAATAGGCATGGAATAAAAGCTTGATCTTGGGATTTAATATCAGCATTGTTTGAATCACAACTAATTGGAAAATTGGTATTTTTACATAATACTCTACTGTTCACTGTTTATTTTCCTCAGGAAATTTATTTTCCTCTTTGGCTGTGCTTTTGATGCCCTCTGCTTCTTTTACCAGTTTTTCATTACTTAAGTTTGATTTGATCAGCTAATCTTGTATTTCTTAAATTAAATGTAAGATCTGGCTTTTACTCAATTTCCCTGCATTTTTATGACATTTTATCTGCAGTTACTGGATGAAAACAATCAATTGATTCAGTGCATCATGGACTTCCAGAGTAAAGGAAAAACAGCTGAATGTTCACAGTAAGTTCTGTTACATTGATTCATATGCAGAGTCTTTTATTTATTAATTTAAAAAGAGGACAGAATGTCTGCTGAAGAAACATTGTATTTGAATTTTTTTCAGCTTTCACTGAAATTGATTTTTTTGTGATCACAGCTGCCAAAAAATCATTCATTTTTTAGGATTTTAAAGGGATAGTTCACCCAAAAATGAGACGTCTGTCATTAATTACTCACTCATGTTGTTCCAAACCCATAGGACCTTTGTTCATCTTCAGAACACAAATTAAGATATTTTTGATAATCTGAGTGCTTTCCGACCCTGTTTCTGACTATTTTAACAATGTCCTTACTACTTTTCTGGCCCTTGAATGTGGTCGTACCATTGCTGTCTATGAAGGGTCAGAAAGCTTTCATTAAAAATATCTTAATTTGTGTTCCGAAGAAGAACGAAGGGTTTAGAACGACATAAGGGCAAGTAATTAGTGACAGAATTTGAATCTGAAAATAGAAATGAGATTGCAGATTGTTTACATATTGCCACTGTTGTTGTTTTTTTTTATGAAAAACAAGATACAATATTTTTTTACATATGCTAAATGCTAAACAGATTTGCTCCATATGCCAAAGCTGCAAAAATGCAGTTGGAAAATATAAAAAAAAAAAAAAAAAATAGTAAAGTGGTCCTGAGTCTTAATCTGTTGTACCTATTGTTAAATAACTTAATGAAAGGGAATTAGGGAAAAAAATTTAATGAACAAAAAAACACGCACAAAGGGTTAAGTCGTGGATACCTGAAGGATGTGGCATTATTCTGTTCCTAATTCAGTCAGTGATCAAAGCACTTTTCTCGTTGCTTTCTGACAGCTATCAACAGATGCTACACAGAAATCTAGTGTATCTGGCCACAATAGCAGACTCCAATCAGAACATGCAGTCTCTGCTTCCGGCCGTGAGTATTTATTCCCTGTTTCCCACAAGCTAGAATATATTTGTTCATAGTTGATATGTGCTGTATGAATAAAATCAGAGTGGTTGAGTAAGTGTCTCTCTGTGTTTCTCTACAGCCGCCCACTCAGAACATGCCCATGAATCAGAGTGGAGCGACTCCACAGCTCCCCCACGGTCACAGTATGCCGTCAGACGGGCCGCCCGCCCCACACATGCAGAGCCAGATGAACGGACAGATGCCAGGTACAGTCAGACCAGTGCACTCACTGTCAAACTCCCAGAATCAGCAACTGAGGAAACCTAAATCCATAAAAGAGCTGTGGCAACTTCTCCAAGCTGCTTGGGAAAAATTACCTGCAAACTACAGTACTCTGAAAAATTTTAAGACACTTGTGAAAAATGTGTAAAGTGTGAATGTTTTCACAAATATTACCATGAGTAATTTTTATTTATACACTACCAGTCAAAAGTTTTTGTTTTTTGAATGCTTTTTAAGGAAGTCTCTTCTGCTCACCAAGCCTGCATTTATTTGATCCAAAGTACAGCGAAAACAGCAAAAATCTGAAATATTTTTAGTTTAAAAGAACTGTTTTCTATTTGAATGTATCTTAGTATGTAATGTATTCCTGTGTTCAAAGCTAAATTTTCAGCATCATTACTCCAGTCTTCAGTGTCACATGATCCTTCAGAAATCAATCTAATATTCTGCTCTGAAACATTTTCTATTATTATTATTAATTATTATTAATTATTATCAATATTTAAAACAGTTGTGTACAATATTTCTTCAAGATTCTTTGATGAATAGAAAGATCCAAAGATCAGTATTTATCTGAAATAAAAAAGCTTTTGTAACATTATGCACTATATCATTCAAAAACGTGGAGTCAGTATGTAGAAATTATGAAATTATGGAAATTAATACTTTTAGCAAAGAGATTTAGCTTTAAATTGATCAAAAGTGATAATAAAGACAGTTATAATGTTATAAAATATTTATTTCAGATAAATGCTGTTCTTCTGAACTTTCTATTCATCAGAGAAACCTGAAAAAATTCTACTCGGCTGTTTTCAACTTAATAATAGTAAAATGTTTTTTGAGCAGTACATCAGAATGTTAGAATGATTTCTAAAGGATCATGTGACTGGAGTAATGATGCTAAAAATTCAGCTTTGAAATCATAGGAATAAATAACATTTTAAAATGTATTAAAATAGAAACCAGTTATTTTAATTGGTAAAAATATTTCAAAATTGTACTGTTTTTGCTGTACTTTGGATCAAATAAATGCAGGCTTGGTAAGCAGAAGAGACTCCTTTAAAAAACATGAAAAATCTTACTGTTCAAAACTTTTGACTGGTGGTGTAAATGTACTAAAACCTAACAAAATCAATTAAACTTAAATCAGCTTGTTTCTAAATAGCTTGCAGTTTGCAGGGAGTTTGTTTCAGGCGTCTTGGAGAACGTGCCACAGTTCTTTGTTTGGCATATGCTGTCTTAATCGCTTCTGTCGTCTTTTTTCTGGCCTTTTTTGCTTGTTTTGAAGCTACATTTAGTTGGTTGTAATTCTTAACATACAGATATTTTCATTTATTATTAATTTATAATTATTTTACAAAGTATTTATGTAAGTAACTTCATAAAAATGTACAAATAAATTTGATATTCAAAGTTGGTAAACTCATTAATTAATAAAAAAAATGTAGATCAAGAATTGTTTTGTAATGGGTCTGTGATTCCTAGAATTCTGAAGCCTAAAGATTCCCACCCCTATTAAGCTGATTGTTTTTTTTGTTTTTTTTTGTATTATTACTGGCACACTAAAGCAAATTAATGAAATGTGTTTACATCTTCTCATTGATTGCTTTTAGTCATGTGCTTCATTAGATTTTTAGATAGGATTGTGTTATATTTTCAGATTAAATGTAAAGAGGTTTGTGTTGTTACCTCTGCTTCTGCAGGTCCAAACCACATGTCCATGCAGGGCCCCGGCCCCAACCAGACACCCAGCATACCCAGTGGCTCCATGAACATACCGCCCAGCAGCCATGGCTCAATGGGGGCGTATAACCACACAGTGCCCTCCTCGCAGGGAATCCAGTCACAGGGGCAGATGAACATGAGCCAGGGTCAGCCCATGGGCAATTACGGCCCTCGACCCAGCATGAACATGCAGCCCAATCAGGGTACCGCCCTGCTCTTTTCTCAAAACTATATTTTAACAACAACGACATCAACCATATAATAAGAAATGGTTCACCATGAGTGCTTGTGGTTTGCTCTAGGGCCTATGATGCATCAGCAGGCTCCTTCCCAACAGTACAACATGCCCCCTTCTGGTGGCAGTGGGCAGCATTACCAGGGGCAGCAGAACCCCATGGGCATTATGGGTCAAGGCAATCACGTGATGGGACAGAGGCCCATGCCACCCTACAGGCCGCCACATCAAGGTAAGCTGAAATCTCTTGATGCAATATTGAATCAATAAGTTTTGGTTGCTTTAATGTCTGTTTGGTGTGTTTTCAGGACCTCCTCAGCAATATCCTGGTCAAGAGGAATATTACACGGAGCAATACAGCCATGGAGCACAGGGAGCGCCAGAGGGTAAGGATCTATTCTCTTGCAAACTTGAGGCCACTAATTAAATCGGTATAATTTTTTTTCCAAGTTCCATTTTTTCTGTTTTAATTTTTCTGGATTCCGTTTTAACTCCTTTTTAATGGTTAAATTAAATTTTATTAATCAAAGAGGATGTCTGATTAATTAAAATCATGCAACTTATACAATTTTACATTAATTTAATAAAGGTTTAAAAAAATGACATGTTTAGGGCCCTATAAAATGTTTTATTTTTTCTCACCGTAAGTTTTATTGTTATCAAATTCTGTGTTTTAGCGTGTCTAAATATTTGAATGCATACTTAATTTATTCAAATGTATTCTTAAAATAGTCTTATGAAAGTTGTTTTGTTTTGTTTTGTTTTGTTTTGTTTTTTAGCCTCAGAAATTCTGTGTTGTGTATTTTAAATTTTCCGGTTATCAAATGAAGGCATAAAACATTAGTTTCATTTATTTTTTTTAATTATTGAAAATTAAGCAGTTAAGTTAAGAAATAACTTTTTGTTGGCAAACAAAAGGGGAATTTACTATTAAAATAAAACATGGAAGAATTGTTGTGTGATTATACCCTAAAAATGTATGTTTGTTTCATTTTAGTAGTAGTAGCAATAGTAGTAATATATTTTTGGCACAGTGTCTTCAAGTTAAACCCGATTTTTATTTTGACGGGTTGCCGTGTCTACCTTTACATTTCTGTGTGTGTATATGATATAATGCTAGTTTTCCTAAAATGGAATGGTCAAATGCTCATGAAGTGACTCTTAGCTGATATTGTTCATGTATTTATGTCCTCTTTTAGTGAGGCGACAGATGCAGAAATCACTGCATGCATCACGCGCGCTTCAGTGTGTAGTAAACAAAACCGCTGGTCTGCTCCATTCATTAAAACAGTAATGCGCAGAACATGCAGGATTCACATTTAAATGGTATTTTTTTGGCGTAATATTTACAGCTACTGGTCCATATTGCGGTTTGATTTAAGTGTAATGACCTATTTTGATTAATTCATTCAAACTTTGACAAATTCCGTGACATTCCGCTTTATTCAGTAAATTCCGTTTTTATGACTAGATTCCACAATTCCATCCGTGTTTTCCGCACTGCAGAAATCATAGGGCCCTACAAACTGCTGTTTACTGCTTAAGTATAGCACAGATAATCTTTACCAAATCATTGGTGGAAAATGTTTTATATGAATAGTTCATTTGAAAAAACAGATTTTTAATTTTTATAAATCATGATTTTGGTGGTATCATGTTTTTGTTTTATTTTGAGTTGTTATTTAACCAAAACATCCCAACTGCAGTTTGAATGATATTACTTGGAATGCAGAATAAAAACATGATTTTTGAAAAAATTTGCAAAACCAACTCTTCATATGTTATTTTTCTTGATATGATATAATTTATAGCAAAGTTTCTTACCAGGAGTTGTGCATTGCTGATGTTTCATGAATCGTTTGGTCCTCTTCCTGTAGGAAATGCACAGTATGGTCAGCAGCAAGAGGCGTATCAGCAGGGTCCGCCGCAGCAGCAGGGTTACCCACCGCAGCAGCAGTACACGGGACAGCAGGGATATCCTGGACAGCAGCAGGCCTATGGTATGAGTTTTACTGACAGATACATGTCTGAGGCATCTGAAGTCTGTATTGATTAATGTGAATCCAGAAGTAAGCACTTGCAGACAATTCAAGTTACATTTTTAACACAAAGATATTCTTTTGGCAGTCAGTACATTTAATGAAGATGCAGTTGTTGATAAACCTGACAAATATAAAGGCTTTTTGTTATTGGCAGATTTTACAAGAGAACAGCAACAACACAAAAAAAGTGAGAAATGTAAAATCTTTCATTAAAGCATGTACACTTCTTAATCAGTGTTTGAAATTAACTGCTGTATTTATTGTTTTTCAACATGTCTTTAATGGCTGAATTGTAAAAACACTGACAGATATTTTAAGTGTGTAGCCGTTTGGACGGCTTGTCAGTTTTCAGAGGAAAAAAAATAATTTATTAAATCCCCTCAGTTAACACTTTTCTTTTTGTACTACAGGTCCATCTCAAGGCGCTCCAAGTCAGTATCCAAACTACCCCCAGAGTCAAGGGCAGCAGTATTCAGCCTACAGACCACCACAGCCCGGACCACCACAAGGACAGCCACAGCGCCCCTATGCGTTTGACCAGGTGAGAAACCCTCCCGTCACTACAGAGCCCTACTGAAATATGTCAACATTTTTGTTTATAAATGCCTTGTTTAAATGAGAGTGAACCTTTAGTTAAGGTTTGTTCACAGTGTGTTACAGCGCAATAATCTGGTGGTGTGAAGTTCGCCGATTTTGGTACCATTTCTTCATGTGTCTTGTTGAACAGTTTGTCTGCTGATCTCAAAAAGGTCTTGAATTAGAGAAAAAAAGTCTTTAATTCATAGTCAAGGCATTAAATGCTGCATGCAAAAATTCCAGTATAATTATCTAAACAAGCTTTAAATCAAGATACATTTACTTGAGATGCAAATTGAGCATAGGAATTCTTGTTTTTTGAGAAATGGAGCAAAATTTAGTATAAATGAATATGTCAGTTGTGCATGAAAACATGTGTTACCTTTGATTTAAGTTGATATTCTGAGCCACCTGGGAGATATTTGTTCATTTTAATCATAAGCTCACTTTATTTGAACACATTTCTCATAAAACTAGACTTATGTCAGTGTATCGCTTGAATCTTTAGACATTTGCAGCGGAAAATGTTCTTATTTATTTATTTGTAAATTAATTGAAAAGTAATAGAGATCTATTAGAAGCTGTATTTTTAAACTTTAAACTTGCTTATACAAGAAATTTACATTTAGCATTCATAAAACTTGCAGAAACCCTGGTTGAAACATTGTGACTACTCATTAGCTCCTTTTCAAACTTGTGTTTCTCACTTAAATGTCACATTTAATCCATAATAATTCCATCTTTAAAAGTAACTATAATGGGATAATTTTTCCAAATGTGATACATGACTCTTATCCTCCTTCACAGGGGCAGTATGGCAACTACCAGCAGTAGATGACGAGCATTTGAATTCCCACCCTAGCATTTCCAATTTGGAGCTGTGTGTGATCAGATGAAGGGCTGTCGTGCTCTCGAAATCTCTACACATCACCTACGAAGAGATGAATCTTCCCACTAACGTAGACTGAACTCTTCATTCGGCCACAAGCATTTGAACAAACCGATCAACGATTGGCTCGATTCTCAGCACAGGTGATCTATTCGTGAAACGCCCATAAAACTCACTCGACAAAAAAAAAGAGAAAGCGTACACATTTTAAGAAATTCCTGTCGACTCGTACGTGCATCGTTGAGTTTAACAGAGAAGCAATTTCACAGCAGCAATGCCTTAAGTGAAACAGCTGCCTTATTTACAGCAACTTACAAAATCAGTGAAAATACGTAAACACACACAGCAATGGAACGTGTTTTGTTTTTTTAATAAAATTCATTGTGCGTTGTTGTTTTTTTTATTTTCTCCTCTCCTGCAAATGTCAGAGAAGCAATAATGCTGAGGTGCGAATGAAGGCTAGTGGAGAGGTGGAAAATGGTTTTAAATTTCAGGTTCAGAACTATGCTATGATGTATAAATGTATTTTATGCTTTATCAAATAGAGCTCAGATTGAGTCCAGGTGTTGAACAGTAGCTCAAAGTGTCGTCCCGTGTGCTTATTGACTGTATTGAATTTTTGTTTTCTTTCGTTTTTGAAGGTGGGACGTTCCATTTTAAAATTACCTGTATGTCTTGCTGAAATTTGATTAAAACAATCTGGTACTGTAGTGGGTTGTATTTCTGTCATGTTTTCAAACTTGCCATCAAAGCAAGTATGTTGTCGTATGCACTCCCAGTCCCCCTACAAGATCTGCCTTCCTGCAAATTTCAGCTCCAACCATGATCAAACACAACTGAACCAACTAATTAAGTAGGTAGGTAGATCTCCAGGAACAAGATTTGGCATCCCTGCTGTACCCCATCCTGTGAAATAAGCACAGCTACACAGCCAGCAAATCCTTGGCTCCATCATATGCTTGCTGAGAAATACTGGTTCACTCAAATGTTACTATGATACATATGGCTTGGTTCCACAGAGCGGTACAGTACAGTATGATATGCAATAATGTCAGTTTCCATTGTCGGAAGTTGTAAATGATACCAAAATGGTGAACTGTACCACTTTTTTGGGACCCCTCAATTTGGGTTTTTAGCACAGTTGTCCTAAAGGATGGACCTAGAGGTTGTTTGACAGAGAATCGTCAGTAGGCTACAGAAGCACCCACTGCACATACGCAGACTGTGTTAGGAAGTCTATCATTACCCACACCTCTACGATCTGTCCATAAAACAATATAAAGACAGCCAGATGTGCAGTAACTCTGGGCAACTGTTTGTTCACATTTGTTTACTGTTCAAGCTGTTCTACCATGTGGAACACGTTGGCCGAGTGGACCACCAGTGACACTTTTGGTAGTATAAATACCGAAAAGTAGTCCGCGTCCACTGCGCATGCAGAAAGTATAACGCAGGCTTAAGGGTACTGTTGGCGATGGAAACGCATGCCGGATGAGAGTGTACCATCTAGAATCGTACCGTACTGTACTGTACTGACCTGTATGGCTCGGTGGAAACGAGCCATAATAAGCTCAGTTAAAGGTGCAACGTTTGATGCAAAATTTGGACGAAACCCACAATAGCGTTCAGCTATTCCCAGGAATCTGCGTAACACTCTGCAACTGGTACGAACTGGAAACACACAAATGGACAAAGTTTTTGCTTCATTTGGAGAAACTTGTCCATTTTCTACTAATTTCCCCAAGGTAGGTGACTGTAGCCTTAACAAACTCATGCTTGGCCAGATTTCTAGTTAAAGGAGAAGTCCACTTCCAGAACAAAAATTTATAGATAATGTACTCACCCCCTTGTCATCCAAGATGTTCATGTCTTTCTTTCTTCAATTGTTTTTTTTTAGGAAAACATTTCAGCATTTTTCTCCATATAATGGACTGATATGGTGCTCCGAGTTTGAACTTCCAAAATGTAGTTTAAATGCGGCTTCAGATGATCCCAAATGCGGTTGTAAATGATCCCAGCTGAGGAAGAAGGGTCTTATCTAGCGAAACGATCGGTTATTGTCATAAAAATAATACAATTTAGATACTTTTTAATGTCGAACACTCGTCTTGTCTTACTTTCCTTGAACTCTGTTTTTTTCCCGGTTCATGACAGTTAGGGTATGTCGAAAAACTCCCATCTCATGTTCTCCCTCAACTTCAAAATCGTCTTATATGGCTGTTTTACCATTTTTGTTAAGGGTGTTTGACCTTCTTTGTATGTTCACTTTACTTTTGCAGCGATGTTAGGATGATTTTGTCAATTTCAATCCTGAAATGTTTTCCTCAAAAAACATAATTTCTTTACGACTGAAGAAAGAAAGACATGAACATCTTGGATGATAAGGGGGTTACATTATCTGTAAATTGTTGTTCTGGACGTGGACTTCTCCTTTAAGGGTACTGTTGGCGGTGGAAATGCACGCCGGATAAGAGTTTACCGTCCAGAATCGTACCATACTGTGCTGTACTGACCCCTACGGCTTGGTGGAAATGAGCCACAATAAGCTCAATTAAAGGTGTAACACTTGATGCAATAGCGTCCAGCTATTCCCAGGAATCTGCGTAACACTCTGTAATTGGTACGAACTGGAAACACACAAATGGACAAAAGTTTTGGTTTAATTGGACAAATTTGTCCATTTTCTACTGCTTTGCCCAAGGCAGGACTGTAGCCTTAACAAACTCATACTTGGCCAGATTTCTAGTTAAAGAGGCCATTGTCAGACTCAATTATTTGACTCAAAAACTTCAACTTTTGAAGGCCATATGTGACCCTGGACCACAAAACCAGTCTTAAGTCGCTGGGGTATATTTGTAGCAATAGCCAAAAATACATTGTATGGGTCAAAATTATAGATTTTTCTTTTATGCCAAAAATCATTAGGATATTAAATAAAGATCATGTTCCATGAAGATATTTTGTAAAATCCCTACTGTAAATATATGAAAACTTAATTTTTGATTAGCAATATTCATTATTAAGAACATCCTTTGGACAACTTTTAAGGCGATTTTCTCAATATTTAGATTTTTTTGCACCCTCACATTCCTGATTTTTAAATAGTCATATCTCGACCAAATATTGTCCCATCCTAACAAACTATACATCAATGAAACGCTTATTTATCCAGCTTTCATATGATGTATAAATCTCAATTTTGAAAAAATTACCCTTATGACTGGTTTTGTGATCCTGGGTCACATATTTAAAGCGTGAATGCGTCACCGTGGTGCAACAAAAGCTGTCCCAACTTGAAGAGTCCTCTAAATGCGGCCTCGAAATGTTCCCTCTATTTCTTGGGCAATGAAGGCTATAACAAATGGACCCTTTGTGGCCTACTCCAGTGTTTCCCAACCATGGTCCTGGAGGCCCCCTAACACTACATGTTTTCCATGTCACCTTAATCAAACACCTGATTCAGATCACCAGCTCATTAATAGAGATTCCAAGACCTGAAAAATGGGTGTGTCAGACAAAGGAGAGATGCAAAATGTGCAGTGTTGGGGGGGTCTCCAGGAACGTAGTTGGGAACCACTAGCCTACCCTACCCCAGGTCCAAGCTTTGCGGTCATCAAAGGATGCAGCCTTTTAATTGGGACAGTTAAAGAGAGATCATGCACATCCAGTAGGTAAGGGTTGATGAACTTATTATGAATTATTGTTTTACTGACTCTTGGATCTTTAAAATCTCTTTTTCAAGCTTCCATACACTTCTCCTGTTTATGAAAGTCCTGTGACAACCGATCATTTGCAACCAGAACTTTTCCACAAATTATATAAGTCAGAACATGTTTATTAATCTTACAAATAAGGCAAAAAATACAGTTTACATGATTATCCTTACAATTATTTGACCCCTTGAACCGCACTTCAGGAAGGGAGTGCCATTTGTAAGGATGTTCCGAATGAAATTGCACAATTCAATCTCTTCATGCAGGGTCCTTCCACAAGTCTGTTAGTGAAGG
Source organism: Labeo rohita (assembly GCF_022985175.1). NCBI lineage: Eukaryota > Metazoa > Chordata > Actinopteri > Cypriniformes > Cyprinidae > Labeo > Labeo rohita. The sequence goes on along the minus strand of NC_066870.1, from coordinate 2,525,490 downwards.
GTACATGCAATGGTCACTTCGAGGATGTAATTTCCAATAGTGATCATGTGATCTTGGATTACGATATCCTCGGTTTCATTTGCCGCTGGATGCAGTGGATCCTTCTCATCTCCTGCAGCCAAGCGCAAGTTGTGTAGCATCATGCACACTGCAACAACTTTTGTGGCAACTATGCAGAAATATTGCCCGCCAATGGTTCTTCAGCATTCTGGCTGGAGCCATAGGTGACTATGACTTCAGGTGATGACTGAAATTTGATTTATTAGTGCATTAAAGATAGAGTTGCATACCCTGTGTGCGGTTGTTATTGGCAAACTGAAAGCTTTAGTTACAACTCTACAGGATGTTCCACAGGCAAGCCAAAAAAGAAAGATCAGTCATTGGGTGGTCTTTCCTTGTGCTCAAGTCTTAAAGCTTCCCTCTGTAAATTTAAGTCAGGCTGATGTGCTGAATGCTGCATGCATATAGAGAGACATCAAAGTAACATTTGGTCAATCAGTTCCATTGCCTTCAGAGAAATAACTATAGTGGCTCTGCCATTCGAAGTCAATGTATGCCTCTCTTCCATACAAGTATTATGGGAAAAGCTTTGCCATTGGGAACCACCGGCACAGAAAACCTTCGGCTACACCAGAGATCAAAATTAATATTTAAATGGCCTGATTAAGGGCCACTCATTAGTTCAACGATGGTATCTTTTGTCTTCTTGTAACTAAGAGCATGCCTGTCAGATCCTAGAACATAAGGGTGATTTGGGAGAAAACAGGATCAAAATGTCAAACGTTAGAGCAGTAGTTCTTGGCTCCAGTCCAGGGAAACCACTGCACATTTTGTATGTCTCCCTAATATGACACACCAAGTTCAGTTCATGAAGTTCTCTGCAGAAGAGCTTATTATTTAAATTAGGCGTGAAAGTAAGGGAGACGTAGTGCATCGAAAAATGCATTAAAAAGTTATATTACTATATATAGGATATTTAATGAAGTCTGAATTGTGATTAGGCAGAAATATGACAGCAACCAAAATAAACTTGATCGATTAAAGTGCTCATTTTATAAGGTCATGGTATCTGTGTTCGCTAGCTGTGCTGTCATCTAGAAAAACACAGCTTCCGTACATCTCACAATTATAATTCAGAGCACCTCTCAGGGCAAGACTCTGAGCTGCCACAGTGGGAAATGACTGCAATCATCGCTGGAAGGCAGAATATTCTCCCTCTTTCTCTCTTCTTTGTCTTTCTCTCTTTATGATAGAGGGTTTGTGGGGAGGAGAGAGGGGGGAATGCAGCTCTCTGCACACTTTAATTGGAGATGTGTCACACTAAATAAATAGTGTGAAAGCAACCAGCAACCAGAGGACTGAACTAGCAGCCCAGGGGAAGCCGGCAGCTTTATTGGGCAGCAGCCATCGTGCCACAGGGCCACAGAAGTGTGGCTACGTTAACCGACTTTCTGCCAGTGCATTACAGTAGTCGCTATAACCACAATTTTAGGCATGTTTATTTTACGGATTATTCTAAATATACATTTACATGGATAAACGTATTCATATACCATAGTTTTTAATAATCACAAACTGTGTTTGAATTCACACAACAATCTTTAGATTTACAATAAAATCCTATGATTTAACTACTGTATTCTCATCTGTTCAATTTGTCATTAAAGCTTATGTCATGTTTTAATAAATGAAGATGACACTAAAAGCCAGACACATAAAATGTACAAATGGTCGCATCTGCTCTTACAGGAAGAACAAGGTGGATACGTCAGAGTAACAAATGTACAGCCATCTTTACAATTTTGTCTTTGAACCGTTTTTACATCTATAGCATCATAATTAGCTGGTTTAGTGAATTTATTTACTGTAGAGTTAACGAATATTAAACCTTGAAACGTGTGTCATAACAAATGTCAGTAGACCGGAAGATTTTTAAAACGATTTGTTCATTCATATATTAGTAAGACCTTACCTTAATGTTGTGGAAATACAAACAGAAGTCAGAAGACAACGAGCGCAGTGCTGAAAAGGGGCGGAGCTACGTAAGTCCATGCTGGGACAAATACAAATGGTAGTCTAGGGCTATTCGGTCCGACTGCAATGATTGGATGTCCTACCTGCCGGTCCACCTTCAACGGTCAATCTCCAACAGCGTGAGTTTGGGGCGTGGCTACTATAGCAGGCTGAGCCTGAAAGTGTTTAGCATGTGTGGAAAAACAAATTCAGATTCCATTACAGAAGTGCAAGCTAAAATATGAAGACTTGACAAATACGGTGACAGGCAACGAGAAAAAACAAGGGTAAATAATGGCAGTGTTTTAACAATATTTGAATGGAATGTTTGGGTTTTAATCTATATTACGAACTTGAAGAGTTTCTTCTGGACAGGAAAGCTAAACAAAGTATTTGTGATATGTTAGAGCTTTTATTGAAAGTAGCCTGATTTTACTGTCCCTGTTGAGACATGCCATAAAAGCTGTTTGTTATTAGTTAGTGGTAGCCATATGCGCGAAAGGAGCCTGACAAAGTTTGAAAACATGCTATGTTTTTTGTAGTTCGGTTAGGTGACACTAGAGGAGACACTACATACTCCTGCTTTAAAATGGCATTGTGTAGTTGTATTCCAGCAAGTGACTGATCTGCATGATGGGATCATATCTGACTCATCTTTGCATTTCCAGTTTTGGTTTCTGATCTACCAAGCAAGTTCACATTAAAGCGAATGATTTAATCAATATTTTAAAATAAAGGTAGGACATCTCCACCCTAAAATACTGTAGCATTAAATTTGCAGTTCAAAATGTATTATAAACGTATTACTATTACTTAAATATGTCATCACTATATTGGTTCCGAAAAACAAAACATCTCAGCATCAGATCCTTCACCTTGAATCTTCTGCTACACAAGAATGCAGCAACTCTTTTCACTAAATTTAGTCATTGTGTCCTGTAGGGGGAGTGAGAGAACTTCAGATGAACCTTACATGGACACATCATACAAGGGTTTCACAAATAGGACTGGAAAAATCGATATGATAGCGTTGATTATTAAATCTCGTTTCATTAATGATCAATTATACAATTTTTCCCTAAAAGTCTGAACAAAAATCTTCCTCTGGCTTGACAGCAGCAAAGCAGACCATGTTTTAACTTTTACAAGGTATTAATGCAAAATATATTTTGGTCAAGTTTATTTTTAGTCAATGAATATGCATTATATTGTTCAACTGGAATGCTCTACAGCCAGGGTTAATAATGTCATCGAACGGTGCCAATGCATGATATTTTAGGCATAGTGTTATTAGATATGGTGGATGGTATTGAAATAGTGGTTTTGACACTCTAAATGTGTTGTGTATTTACTTTTTCTTAAAAAAAAGAAAAAAAATATATGGTGATAGTCAAATTCCATTATGCAATTATTTAAAATATATATATATATCTAGTAAATCATTAGTCTTTGGGTTTTATAGCATACAAGCTGCTTTTTGGGCTTCACGCAGTACAGTTGGTGGTTGTGTTCAGTATTTTACAGACAGTGACTGATTGTTGCCAGTGCTATTTATCTGCATGAAACATTTTATATATTGTTGATGTTAAACACCAGCTTATTAAAGAAAACGTTTGAAGGGCACACTTTAAACAGAGAAAACATTTGAAATGACTCTGGTCTCAATTTACATTTATATTTTATTCAGTGGCTGCCGTGAGTGTATGTTTGCTATAATAAGTATGGATACTGGCCAAGAGCAAAGATAATAAATATCCGTTTGAGATGCTTTTGTCCTTGAATGGAGCAGTGAGGAAACTCAGCGTGGCGTGTTGGTGAATCCTCTAAATAGCCCACGGCAAAAGAAAGCCTGATTAACATGCCAAGAGATGCTCCAGCTATCACTTACCAACTGCTTGTATTTATAGTTGCTGTCTGTGTGTTTGTGAGAGTCGTTTGGCTTCTGATGGTGTGTTGTCCTGCTGTGTGTGTGAGAGCGGCTCAGTCGGTCCTCACGGCTCCCAGTGGACAAGAGGTGTGTTTATTCTAGAAAGAGCTCGGCTTCGTCTCGCTCAAGGTCAAACAGTGATAAAGGTTAGGATTTGAGAGGAATTCTATGATGAGTTGAGGCACAGACAGTGATTCGTTAGTTTAATTAGTTTGCATTGACTTTGCTCTCCCAAGGGTAAAATGTTTAAAAATAGATAAACTTTCCTCAGAGGTTTCTTCAGATAAAACCTTTTTTTTTTTTTTAATTATTATTTCAATTGAGTCAGAAGTCAGTGTTTGCATGTTACATATACACTACCAATCAAAAGTTTTTGAACAGTAAGATTTTTAATGTTTTTAAAGAAGTCTCTTCTTCTCACCAAGCCAAAATACATCAAAAACAGTAAAAAAATGAAATAAGTTTACTATTTAAAATAACTGTTTTCTATTTGATTTTAAAATGTAATTTATTCCTGTGATTTCAATGATTTTTAGCATTAGTATTTCAGTCGCATATGTTACAAAAATGTTTCTTGAGCAGCAAATCAGCATATTAGAATAATTTCTGAAGGATCATGTGACACTGAAATATTCAGGTTCGATCACAGGAATAAATTACATTTAAAAAATAATAATATATAATAATAATAATAGTAATATTTCAAAATGTTACTGTTTTTGCTGTACTTTAAATGCAGGCTTGGTGAGCAGAAAATACTCCTTTAAAAAACATTAAAAATCCTACTGTTCAAAAACTTTTGACTGGCAGTTTATATCTAGTCTCAAAAATTGTAACTAACTCAAAAGCAAAGCTTTAATGTATGTGAGTTCTGTCAAACATAGGCCTGAATTAGGAGTCAAACCAGATAACAGATCAGCTGCAGACTGAAAATACATGGTCAAGCCAACAAACACTGTAATAATTACAGTAATTTCCAGAAACTGAGCATTTTTTCTTTTTCCTTTCTGGACAAAGAAAACATGCTCCATTATGACACATCATGTCTTTTGTTTTTGAAACATGTTGATGAGAGAAACTCTGAATCAACTGAATATTATTTTGTAAAATTGTTCATTGGTTGGCACACAATAAACACCATAAATACAGTTTTTAAATTATGAACCAAGTAAAATTTTAAATAAACTGCCAGTGATCGTCCAACATTTTGAAGAATGTGAAACAGTAGGATTGATCATTTTTCATAGGGAAAAAAAAGAAGGAAAAACAAACAAGCATGAATAAAAATGATTAATTATTTATAATAAAACACACAATTAGTTTAGTTACTAAAGACATCTTAAAAACCTAAAGATTTTTGGATTTTTACCATGGGTTTCCTCATGCAGCATAGGTGAATTGAAAACAATTAAAAAATACCTACACAAAACGTCAAAAAAACGCCTACCTGCTGTTGCATACTGTTGAAGCTGCTACATGCTTTTTGCATTTAATGGATATTGGAACTAGTTGAGTAAACATGGAGTCAAATAATCATCCTAGAAAATCCATCAGTTGCATCCTAAAAACAGCTACCAAAAGGTTTCAGGTGGTAATACAAGGCTTTTTACTGTATGCAATTGGGGCTAGGATTTAGATACGTCTTTATATTTTGTAATAAGTGTCAAATTATGCTTTGAGTGACAACAAACCCAACTTGTATACATATAAGATGTCATAGTTTGGGTACGTTTGTTACCTTGCATGTTCCCAAATGGCAAAAAAAAAAAAAAAAAAAAAAAAAAAAAAAAAAAAGCAAATTTATCCAAAAAATGTATTTGCTAAAATATGTTTCAAAATATATTTATGTAAATATATCATATATATTTTCAAAAAATATATTTTTGGCCATTTTTTATAAATAAATAAAAAAAGTAAATATATATTTTTAAAAGCATTTAAAAACGGTCTTGCCCTTCATATAGTTTTTATCCAAGAAAATACACTCACATTTTCCATTTGAAAAAAAAAAAAAAAAAAAAAATCATTTTTTTTTGTCTTTAATGCATGTGAACATATAACACATTTGAACATTTTTATATATATTTAAAAAAAAAAAAAAAAAAAAAAAAAAAAACATTATTAAATTATTGTAAATCTAGTTTTGATCTCTAGTAGGTCATTTCATCAAAAACCTGGGTACGTTTGTTACCTTGCATGTTCCCAAATGGCAAAAAAAAAAAAAAAAAGCAAATTTATCCAAAAAATGTATTTGCTAAAATATGTTTCAAAATATATTTATGTAAATATATCATATATATTTTCAAAAAATATATTTTTGGCCATTTTTTATAAATAAATAAAAAAAGTAAATATATATTTTTAAAAGCATTTAAAAACAGTCTTGCCCTTCATATAGTTTTTATCCAAGAAAATACACTCACATTTTCCATTTGAAAAAAAAAAAAAAAATCAATTTTTTTTGTCTTTAATGCATGTGAACATATAACACATTTGAACATTTTTATATATATTTAAATAAAAAAAAAAAAAAACAAACAAAAAAAAACATTATTAAATTATTGTAAATCTAGTTTTGATCTCTAGTAGGTCATTTCATCAACATTTGCGATTTGCGTTTAGACTAAATGTAGGCTTCTGTAAGATTGGAAATGTATTTTCTTGTCCCTGAAATACATTTTGAAATATATTTTGGTATATAAAGGCTGAAATTAAATATATTTTTCAGTTTCAAAAATATATTTCATTGTTTACAACATGTACTTAAAACATATTTTGGCCAGATTTTTTTCCTCCCTCTCCCTTTACTTTAAAGTCATTCGCATTTGGTCCATTTGCTTCTACTGGTCATTGTTATTAATGTGTTGTTGATTTCTTTACATAAGTGCAGAATAAAAGTACCCTTTGTTTGTGAGTGTGGCTGTACCTCTCTGAGAACCTGAGAGACAGAAATGGAGAGAAAAAGAAAGAGTAATGACGGCCGTATGTATGTCGTCTGAGAGGAGATCCAGTTTGGAAATGGGAACTATGGGGATGCAAGTCCGCTGTCCGCCGGAGCTGCCGGTCTCCAGGTCTCTCATGACAGACCTCCTGACAGCAGGGATGGGACCAGCGCAGAGATCATCCCTCACCAGTGAAGAATACTCCGGCGTGACTGTTTGACAGCCCTGCTGAACTAGTTTCTTAAAGCAGGTCAAGGGATTTGGGGCCGTCTCCATCTCCAGCTGCTTTAAACATGAGTCCTCAAGATAACCAGCACACTTCTCTAATGATGAAGGCCCAGCATACTAGTAACCAAGTGTTATTTGTCATACAAGAATCTATCATCTTTTCTTCACATCTGCAATATATTGAATACACACAGTACTCACTGCTGGATCAGAAAGTAGGCGTCTTTGTATTCTCTGCAGTTATTGTGATACAAACATTTCAACCCTCCAGTACTAGTGATCCTATTAAAATGGTCTTAAGTGATTTGCCATTGGAAAATTAGATAACTGTGTGACTAACGAACTAAAAGCAATCCCAAAAACACAGCTATATGTCCTTTTACTGATTGGAACGGTGCAAAACAAAACCTCTCCCACAGAAACACAGCCGAGGTAGATGACTGAACATGTGCTGCGATGAAACAAGATACGAATGAGCTGCTGCCAGACGCTGCTGTCATGCTCTGCCAAAAACCCCAACCAAGGGCACGATGTCCCACCACCCTCCATCCACAGACCTGATCTGATCTGTGCTGATGAGCCGGTGTCGGCCTCACGCCGCAGGACGCCTCCGCCTGCGCTCATCCAAATTGGAAGGTTACAAATATTAGCGGTCAGTCTCAACCGACACACTGGCAACATGGTGAAGGTGACAAACGATGTGGATTTCAAAAGAATACATGCCAGTGAATAAATCAGTGCTCTGTTTTTGTGACAAAGACCACCAGACATACTAAACAATAATGAGCACTGGAAAGCGGTGCTGTTTTAAGCATACGTAGTTTGTCATTTCTCTGCAGCATGAGGAGTTTGGCACAGCTCAACGGTTCATGGCACAAACCCGGTGAGGAGCTGCTGTGGGCGGAGGAATGAAAGCTGAAAGACGCCCCGTCGCTCCAGAAAACATGAGAGTCTCCTCTGTATGCAGACTTTACTATTATTAGTGTGAAGGGAAAAATCTAAATATACAGTTTACATAAAAACAAAAAAAAAACATATTTTAAGGTAAATGCACATCTAGGTGAGTCTATATTGATAACTGAAGAGCCATATTTGCTTGGTCAGCAATCTATTTTATATATATATTAAAAAAAAACTATAAAATTATATTTGTAATAATAGTTCACAATATTACGTTTTACTGCATTTTTGATCAAATAAATGCAACCTTGATAAGCAGAAGAGGCTTCTTTAAAAAATAGTGAAACAAATCAGTGTATATATATCCACTGACGGCTGTCAATAAATAATAAAAATATTATTTTTTATATATTAGAAACAACTTTCACTGACATGGTACAAAGATTCATTTACAATTACAAGGAAACAGCAAGTAAAATTTTGAAGTAGAAAGACTTATAAATCCAAAATTATGTAGTACCTCACAAACTTGAATCTGTAGCAAACAAACGTAAATAACTAAATTTCTGTAAAATGTTTTTTTTTTTTTTTTTTTTTTTTTTTAAGTACACAGACTGAAATACTATTTTCTTAAATTAAGTACTCCAATAATCTTTATTTGCAAGTTTGAAAATATTTTTTTTTTTTGCAGTATATAGATATAGTTTGTATTATTTGTTACTCCATGTATTGTAAAGTGTTATTTTAGTATCATTGATAAGATACTAGTGTTATTAATACGTTGAATTAGTTTCTATTTATATATTTTTCATTTTTATTTTAAATTGTAGTTTTTTTAAATATGTCTATATAGTTTTTATTGAATGAACAAATTAAGCATTTATATATGTGACTCTGGACCACTAAACCAGTCATAAATAGAATGGGTATATTTGTAGCAATAGCCAAAAATACATTGTGTGGGTCAAAATGATACATTTTTCTTTTTTTTGCTGAAAAATCATTAAGATATGAAGTTAATATCATGTTATCATGAAGATATTTTGTCATTTTCCTACTGTAAATATATTAAAACTTAATTTTTGATTAGTAGTATGCAATGCTAAGTGCTTAATTTGAACAACTTTAAAGGTGATTTTCTCAATAATTTCAAAATAGGTGCATCTCGGCCAATATTGTCCTGTCCTAACAAACTATACATCAATGGAAAGATTATTTATTCAGCTTTCAGATGATGTTTAAATCGCAATTTCAAAAAAATTGACCCTTAGGACTGGTTTTGTGGTCTAGGGTCCCATATGATTGTAAAGTGCTTTGGGTGCACAGTAGTACTTAACAAAAACCTATAAATGCTTAATTCACTCCTTTTTTTCCCTTAATTTTTATATCAGCTTTAGTTTTACTTATTTTAGTTAATATTTTGAACAAATATTATGTAAAATACAAATTATTTTAGCAATTTTGTGCACAATTTCATATACTGTACGTATTGACATTGCATTGTCCATCTGCCAACCTGCTCGCTATAGGTAGAGGCCCCTGAAAACAAAAACAAAAAAACGATATCTGACCACACTTCACCTCTTGTGATTATAAAATATTAACATAAGTGACATGTCCTTTAGAATCAGAGCACAACAGCTTTTACAGGACAGAGACTTTCCATATTTCAGGCCCTTAGTAAGTTTTCCTTATTCACACAATAGACATGACAATGAAAAGTTTCTTTGCTGCTAACTACACCAAACTATGGAAGAATACGAGTGTTGTTCCTAATGAAAGTTGGAGCAGTCTGTGCGGGTTTGGAGCGCTGTTTGTTTGTGTTTGTGAGGAACGGCTGGGGGCTGCAGGTATAAAAGAGCTTCAGATTTGGGGAGAGAGTCTGACAGCATGTTGGGACCCTGCGCACCGCTCATATTCATCTGAAAGACAACAGAGACCTCTTGACAGAACGAAACCACATACAAAAAATGTTTACATCCTGCAAACACTATGATTGCAACAAAAAAGCAAATCATATCAATCTTGCGTCTTTTGATCACACTTTGTTTGTGCTTTTGTCAGATGGTAAGTGGGGAATTTACTTGGGGGTGATTCCAAATATTTACAGAGGATTCTCAACATGTAAAGGCTTTATAAATATAGTGAGGATGTTATACAAATAATACAACTATGGAGGTCACAACACGACAGTGCTAATGGACAACCACGACTAAATGCAGTCCTCCAACGCCTATTCAGCGCCAGTGCAACAGGGAAAACAACAGAGAGTCTGGTTCCAATACCTCAGATCTGGTTCCAATATATCCTGAATGTCGTACCAGTTCAGGTGCTGTTTTCAATGTTCTATGCATGGCCACGATTCAAGCATTGTTTAATTCATGAACTCAGCTGTTTCAGCCTCTTTTTGCGGCAGTGGTCTGTAGTTTTATGTATGTCTATACACCTATTTCTAAAATGTCATTTTAATTTTATAAATGGAAAAAAAAATGTTGTTCTAAAATAGCAAACAAGTAAAAAAAAGGCTTATTTTCACTGTTGGGTGATATTGTTATGGTGTAATTACACAAAGGGTTTAGTTTAGAGTAGCTTAAAACTATGCACAATTTACTGTTATTACTGTAGTAAGTGAAAAAAAAAAAAAGAATTGTGGCTTGTACCACAATATGCTGCATGGCTGCAAGGCTGCAAGTTAAAAATTCTAATTGATTCATTTAATTAAACCCCTTAAGTGTCACCTGGGCCTGTTGGTGCTCTTTTTTCTTTGTCTTTTTTCTCTATCACATATTTTAGTAATCATAAATTATCATCATTTGAAAGCTCAAAATTCATCCTGTGAAAACCATTGGACATTGCATTACCATGAAAATGGTACTTTAAACTTTTTAGCGGTCTCCTCCCCCTTAGTGGGCAATTTCAAGTGTCATATTACAAAATGTATTAAGGTCTTTTAGAATTTTAGACAGAGAGATTTAGGCATTTGTGGCAGATAAATGCATTTTTTTTTTTCTGTTTGTGGTATAATATCCTCACAGGTACCTACATTTTTTTTTTAAATATCAGCTTCAAATTTGAAACTTATTTAGACATAAGGCTTTAATTTTATAGCAATTTTGGTTTCAAAAATATTTAGTAAAACATTCATGTTTATATCAAATTTAAAAAGAAATGGCACGGTACATTTTTTACAGTGAATTTGAACTTCTATAACAAATATTTTAAAAAAGGTCTGTATTCCAAAGCATTCATTCACCCCGTTTGTCATCCAAAATGTTCATGTCTTTCTTTCTTCAGTCGTAAAGAAATTATGTTTTTTGAGGAAAACATTCCAGTAATGTTCTCCATATAGTGGACTTCTATGGTTCCCCTGAATTTGAACGTCCAAAATGCAGTTTAAATGCAGCTTTAAATGGCACTAAACGATCACAGACAAGGAAGAAGGGTTTTATGTAACAAAACGATCATTTATTTCCAAAAAATATACTTTTCAACCTCAAATGCTCGTCTTGTCTAGCTCTGTGTGAACTCTGTATTCCGGTTCAATACAGTTAGTACAGGTCGAAAAACTTTTTCTCCTCCAACTTCAGAATCGTCCCACATCACTGCAGAAGTACCAGAACAATGACCGTGCAAAGAAGATCAAACACCCTTTACAAAAAAAGGTAAAACAGCGATGAGATGGGATGGAATACACATAGTTAATGCAGAGCTTGACAAGATGAGCATTTGAGGTTAAAAAGGATATAAATTGTATTTTTTTTTTTTTTTAAATAAATGATCGTTTCACTAGATAAGACCCTTCTTCCTCTGCTGGGATCATTTAAAGACATTTTAATCTGCATTTAAACTACATTTTGGTAGTTCAAACTCAGGGGCACCATAGAAGTGGAGAGAAATCCTGAAATGTTTTCCTCAATAAACACAATTTCTTTACAGCTGAAGAATGAAAGACATGAACATCCTGGATGACAAGGGGTTTTGTAAATTATCTGTACATTTTTGTTCTGGAAGTTTAAAATCTTTTTAAGTTCCAAACATTATTTTGATGAGTTCTCCTGACATAATAATTGCATTCATTTTAATCAGGGTTTCTGCAGTTCTTAAAAAGGTTAAAGTCTTGATTTTCCCTTTCAGAAATTAAGGCCTTAAAAAGGTCTTAAATCAGGTTTAAAAAAAGTCTTAAATTCATAACGTCATGGCATTAAATGAGTTTTTAGTTTTCCCAGTACAAATATCAGAACAGTCTGAAATCAGTGATATCAGCCTGATATTTAATTGAAATGCAAAATGAAGATTTGTTGTAGGCTTTAGTTTATCACTAAAACATGATTTTTTTATCTTGTCATTTTGCTTCACATTGTTGATTTAGGCATAAAAACTTTGATTGTTTTTATGATTCAGGATAAATTTAGTTAGTTGATTTAGGGTAAAACTTCAGCCATTATCACTGACAAATTGGATGAAAATGCTGAGGAAGAACATTAGTTGTTTTGAATTATTCCAGTTCAGTTTTTCCAGGTTTTTTTTTTTTTTTTTTTTTTTTTTTTTTTTTTTTTGCTAATTTGTTAATTTTTGTTGCTAATACGGCTAATACTGTCTCCAAATTAACTGCAAATAATTTCTGTGCCCGAACTAAAGACTTTGTATAAACAGCCAATCAGATTAGACGTTACTAGATTAAGAAAGTGCATGAGTGGGCAGTCAGTGGCCATATCATAATGCACTTCAGTTTAACGTGTTTATGCATTAAATTGCGCTCTGTATGAAAAACGACACACTTTCATAAAAAAAAAAAAAAAAAAAAAAAAAAATCTATAAATCTGTGGTAAGTAGCGCAAGAGCTCCTGTCTAGGAACGTGTTGAGGAATAACCCTTTAATATCCAATCTGAAATGTAATATGCAGTTGAAAAGTGCGAAATGGTTCTGTATTTGAATGTGCATTTCTCACACAGACGCGTCTATAGACGCTGAGTCTCGTCTACCAGAAGGGGGACCAGTCCGCCTTCATAAGAGGCGACAGAAGTCCAGGGCTCCGGATCCGGCGACTCCCTGATCCAGACGCCAGATCTTGCCGACGCCCCGCGGATTTTAATCATGCCTCTCTGTCAGTGTTTGAGAGCAGCAGGCTGACAATGATTTCCTCCGTGATTACGCACAGGGCGCGTCCCCGCGGGGATGGGGCCCCCTCTGGAGCCGTCCTCATGGCTTTGGGGGCCTCGCTTCCATTTTCCATTATTATGTGGACTACCGGAGCGACAGCGCAGAGCGAGACCTCGCAGGTTGGTGATGAGGAGGGAGCTCGCATGTTCCTCTCCGACTCTTTTTTTTAAAAAAACAGACTCAGTTCTGATTCTCAGATGAAGTGAGAAATTTGACAGTCTCAATTAGTCTTAAGCTCGTGCCAATGTAAGGAAATAATTCATTTTTACTCGTTTTTCGCTTTATTAGATTTTTTTTTCGCACATTTACAGCGGCGTTTGAGATCTATAGTGCAATGTAACTGATAAAATCAAACATGTAGATGAATTTACAGCGCGTTATTAGCAGATGGATATGACATTTTAACTCTTCAGCTTCTTTAAACAGACACATCTAGACCAACAGGAATTGACCAACACCACTGTGATTTTTACCTCGAATGTACAATGTGCAGTAATCTCGTGTCAGCCTGAATGAGCTTTATGATCACATTAGAGGAGATATAGATATATACATGTATGATCTCCAGCGGGTTTCTGTAGGATGTCGCGCCGCAAACAAGCCAAACCAAGAGCTCTGAAAGGTAAGTGAACCTTCATACCTGTAAATCGGGTTTTCGAGAAACGAAAACGCAATTTTGTAGGATGTCAAACACCTTCTCAGGGTAAATGCATGCGTTATACAACACCGCTATTTCCACGGGCAGCGGCGCGATCGCTTAAGTGCGCAAATACGAGGTTCGTTTGGATGCGAGAGCTTCGTGAGCAACTATAAAACCCAAAGATTTGCTTTATGAACTAGTTTATGTGTGACTGTTTACATGGACCACAATGAATCGGAAACATAGTAGCCCACAGTGCCCTGTGTTTTATGTCTGCCGGTCTCATTGGAGAGTTCAGGGCGATGTGTGCTATAAGTGATCATATACGATCTGGATGTTAAATTGGCATGCAAGTTTGGAGTGACACATCACGTGACTGGAGTGGCTGAACTCTATCGTGAAAGTGGTGCTTACCAACAGGATAAACATTACGACATAGATCGTTTGACCATTACAACATTTCCAGTGCTGTCCTCATGTTGTTCTGATGTGTTCTTGCTCTGCCTCCAACATAGTTGGTCTGTTCTTGATTGTCGCTTAGAGAGTCTTTGGCAATGATGATGTTCTTTATCTGTCGCACTGGATTTAATAACTTATGTTTGTAAACAAACTCACACAAGAGAACCAGACAGTTTTTTTATTATTTTTTTTTTTTTTAGGATAATGATTGTAATTTATTTCTGACATGCATTAATTTTTATTAAATAATTTTGATATTTTGAATGACCACAGCAATGCAACGCTGTCCATGTTATAATTCCACAAAAGAGTCAAAAACAAAATACTTTGTATGTTATGCTTGGAGCCACTTTGTAAAATTGCATTTTCTCTTGATCATACATGGCACAAATTCTCATCTCAACGCATGTAATAAACGGCTAAGCTCTTCTTAATTTTGCCATTTCATATGAACGACAACATATGTAAGATTAAGTCAGTCAAAACAGTTTTGAGGTTATTTGGTGTAATTTTATGTCTCCAAAAAAAATTGAGATCTGACATTGTATTGTATTAAGAATAGTTAAATACACATTATGTAATATAATATAATATAATATAATATAATATAATATAATATAATATATTAGACCTTTAGGATGAGATGCCCCCCCAGAACTGCCACAGAAGGCCTTGAGTAGCGTGCTGTTAGTAGTGTTATCATGTTGAAATATGTTTTTTATTGTGATTTTTCAATAAATCCATGAATTAGACATATTTTGGACATATTTCCTATTAAAATGAGAGATTGCTCTTAAGGCATATCTACACTTAAAATATGTGTATATATATTTGTGCTATTACGACTAGCAAATGTTTCTATTTACTTCCCTTAATATAACATATTGGTTAATGCATCCTTATCCTGCACTTGCTGAACTTGTATCTTAATATGTTACAATTTAAGTAAATGCATATTGTTCTTAAGGAGGGCATCTTCCCCCATCCTACTGGCATTTAAAATAAACATTTCATACAATACACTTAATGTGTACATATGTGCTTGTATGTGGTAGTGTACAGAATACTTGGCTGTAAATGCACCCTTGTCTAACTAACTACCTCTGTAATTAATTTCTGTAATTACATGTGTAATTACACAGTTAAACCTTCCCACACCACAAAGCCCATTTACCATATCTCATTTACCAACCTCAACAGCTGCGAATGCAGCATACACACAATGAGTACATTGAATTAAACAATTATTTTAATGCAACTAATCAAAGACACCTAATATGGAATGGGACCTTTTATGTTTCTACATTGCATTGGTTTTCTTTTTGTAATTTTTGGAGACATCATTTTCTTTGTGTAAAGTTCACATTTTAATTTATGAGCAAATCAGGTAATGAACACAAATAAGATAAACTACATAAATAAAATAACAATTAATATTAGCTGATTGAATTGAATTTCTTTTATTCTTCTGTTTATATGGATATTAGATCATTAAATTCAATTTATACTGTACATTCTGTGGTAATTTCATCTATTATGTTGACATTACTAGAGCCAGACTCTGCTGTTTGTGCTGTAAAAACACTCATTAGGTCGCACCTTACACAGACAGTCTTGCGCTGAAAATGCTCTGGCACTGGACGAAGTGAAGTGTGTGATGGAGTGTAATGTGTAGGCCTGTAAAAGTGTCAGTAGAGGTGATGAAGGTCAGTGAGGGTGTGAAGTCCTGTCCTCTTTCATGAAGACACAAGCTAGTTTAAATACATATGAGCCTTGTGTTTGGATCTCAGAAAAGACATTTCAATTTTTTTTTTTTTTTTTTTTCAAAAGGCCATTTTAATATATAATGCGCTGAACAGAGGTGACAGCGTTATTGCTTAAGGGAATAAATGTCCACAGGCCAAAGACATACATCTTCCGCTCATATGCAAACACTTTCTCCTCTCACGCTGACATTTACTCAGAGCTGCCCGTCTGCATCACACACACACACAAACACACACTGGCTGCCTTTGGCTGTGGTTTGCAGTGTTTGCTGTGCCACATTCCTCTCTGCCTCAGAGACGGAGCTCCTGATGGCCATAAATGAAAGTGCCTTTATTTATGTTCATTAGCTGGATGCTTTTTGAGGTGCATTTTACAGAAATGTTTATAAGAATTCTCTGAACATGTGAAGTGTTTGGCTGCTGTACACGCATTGTACATGCATCACTTATAAATGATTATATACATACTCTGTGTACATTATATTTAAACTGTGCATGATTATGTTTGTCATGATTTAGCAATGTATTGTTTTCTTTTCACCAGATAATTATCATAGATGTCCTGTTAGTGGTGCTTGATGAAGAGCTCATTAATGTGTTTTGATGTAACATTAAAATATGATGATTATCATTGGAAAACATAAAAAGCCATTAGCAGAGCTGTCACTGCTGCTGTTTCTTCAGTGATTTCTTAGTGTGTTTTAAAAGCGATGGCTTTCTGCTAGCGTCTTTAGTCTAATGCAGTCTAAATATCATATACAGTTTAAGAAAATATGAACGTTTTACTTCATAACTTTAAATAATTTGTCTTTGAGGTTAAATGAGGATGATTATATTATTTTAGTAGTGAGTTTTGTTTAGTTGGTGTCTTGCTTTATTTGCACGTGTATTGTCTTTATATCCAGTCGACTTTGGTTTAAGGTTTAACCTCATGAGGGTCTCGTTTTTATACAGTAGTTGTGTTGATTCTCGTGTCCTCTGCCCTCTGAAAACCATCTGTGACGTCAAGTCTGAGCAGTGTTACTTCAGAGAGCAGCTCTAGCTCTGGAAAATCCAATACGTTTTTGAAGGATGCTGATGAATGTCGTTGATTTTTTTAGATTTTTCAGAAAGGAAATGTTTGGAGCATAAAGCTGATTCTCAGGTGTCTATATGTTAATGTTTAAAAAAAATACAGTAAAAATGCAAATAACAGCACAGTGTCTTGAAAACATCTCCTCTATGACAATGTCAAAAATATCAATGCATCTGTGCTAATATCATAATATATATATATATATATATATATATATATATATATATATATATATATATTTTTAATTAAAGCCTTGCAGAATATTTACTAAACAATAACTACCTGGAATACAAGAAAAAAGTGAAATACAAAATCTCTATGTTGTTTTACAAATGAATTCTTGCACAGATGAACAAATACTTGTTTGTGTTTGTACCACTGTAGCATTTTTATGCGTCATACTACAACTCAGTTAAAATCTGTTGACTGAATCCCGACTAGCATTAGTCGTGGCTAGTCTCGTGATAGATGGTCATTTGAGGAATGCTCTGTGCCACTTGAAAGAACATTTCTGCCATGTTGCCAGTAGTTCACACATGTAACCTAGTTTGTTTGCATAAATGAATATGTATGCATTTTTTGAATACTAATAAATCACAATACATTTTTTGTTTTAAATAGGTTACTAACCGACCCAGATGATTCATGAGGTAAAAGTCAAGATAGATGCAGTTAAATAGCAGGATTTTAAATTGTTTGATTAATTAAAAAAAAAAAAAAAAAAGAATACCTCATTGCCTCCATTGAAGTGATGGTAAACTGATGGATTGTTTGTGCTGCTGGGTTTACATGGGTCAGGTCTAGTTGGAAAAATGTAGCTCGTCACTTTCTTACATGGATAAAATAGTGTTCTTGATTGGGGAAATAAACACTTAAAGAAGAAGTCCACTTCCAGAACAACAATTTACAAATAATTTACTCACCCCCTTGTCATCCAAGATGTTCATGTCTTTCTGTCTTCAGTCGTAAAGAAATTATGGTTTTTGAGGAAAACATTTCAGGATTTTTCTTCATATAATGGACTTGATTGGTGCCCCGATTTTGAACTTCCAAAATGTAGTTTAAATGCAGCTTCAAAAGGCTCTAAACATTTTCAGCCGAGGAAGAAGCGTCTTATCTAGCGAAACGGTCATTTTTTTTCAAAAAATAAAAATTTGTATACTTTTTAAGCACAAAAGCTTGTGTAGCACAGGCTCTGGGATGCGCGTTCTGGAATGATTTGTTTATTTTGATTGAATCTTTAATGTCACTCGGGAAGAACGAGTCGTCTCAGGGAGTGATTCAATCCGTTCATCTTCGTTCGTTCATCTTATGGGGCTGTCACGTGATGAACGAACGACTCAAACCCAAAAACTTGTCAGATAAGAGATGAGGTGAGCTAATCATAGACTAAAGACCCAGGTAAACAATGAATTAATCTTTTCTGTTTCTTATAGCATTATAGTTTTGTCTTGTTTGTAGTGTGATCAATGTTTGTGTAAGTAGTAGATGTGTTAAGGAAGTAACACGTAACATTTTAATTATATTTTGCTAAAATGAACGAAATGACTCGAAAAAAGATTTGTTCATTTTGCTGAATGAGACTCAAAGGTCCGAGTCGGTAAAATGATCCAAACTAACCATCACTACTACGAATCACGTCTAAGTTCATCGTCTGTGTACTCCGGCTCAAAAAGGTATCAACTTCATAATCGTCCAACATCGTTGTAGCTTTTTGTTTGTAAACAGCATCTGACTTACTTGCACTTTGTTAGTCTTTGCGCGTTCACTTTGTAAACTCTGGGTCTGTGGTTCTGCGTGACCTTGTGACCTTTCGACGTGATTCAATAGTACGTAATACGTAATAGTACACAAGCTTTTGTGCTTAAAAAGTATACAAATTTTTATTTTTCGGAAAAAATGACAGATCGTTTCGCTACACAAAGACCCTTCTTCCTCGGCTGGGATCATTTAGAGCCTTTGAAGCTGCATTTAAACTACATGTTGGAAGTTCAAAATTGGGGCACCATTGAAGTCCATTATATGGTGAGAAATCCTGAAATATTTTCCTCAAAAAAGAAAGACATGAACATCTTGGATGACAAGGGGGTGAGTAAATTATTTGTAAATTGTTGTTCTGGAAGTGGACTTCTCCTTTAAATGTTGTGACACTGCTTTACTTAATAACTAGATTATGGAAGACACTTAAAGGGATAGTTCACCCAAAAATAAAAATTCTGTCATAATTTACTCACCTTCAGATTGTTCCGAACCTGTATGAATATTGAAGATATTTTGAAAAATATGGATAACTACACAGTTGTTGGTCCCCATTGACATCAATAGTATAAAAAATGCTTTGGAAGTCAATAGGAACCAAAATCTGTTTGGTTATTAACATTACTCAAAATATCTTCTTTTAGGTTCAGCAAAAGAAAGAAACTCATACAGATTTGGAACAAACCTAAAACCTGTAGCAAAGTTTGACAGAGTTTTCATTTTTAGGTGAACTATACCTTTAATATTTAAAGATGTGGGATACAGAGTTAGTGTGGTTTGAAATAAGGGTGTACAAAAGAGCACGATTATAATTTCTCCAGCTCTCCAGTCTGTCTGTTATGGGCCCTAGAGTATGAAATATACTGCCAGACTCTTCAGTATACTCAAGGAAGACTCGCTGTAGACTCTCTGGCGTGCTCTTGCTTTTGAACAATTTCAGCTAAATAGCAAGTCAAATGATGATTTGGCAGTTTTGGATTGTGAGGCGGAAGTTTACTGTATCTTTGTGCTTGAGCAGAAAGCCTGCCTTTGTATAACCATTGGCCTTTCAGCTTAACTGTGTCAGATGGAGGACTTCTTTTTAAAGGTGCTTTTCAAAGCAGCGTTCTGGGCTGTCAGTCAGTGCCAGAGACCAGCGGGGAGGTCTCGTCAGGCGTCCCTTTCCTCTGTGCCAGGAAATGAAAGTGCAGATAGTGGAGGTATAATGGAGACCGCAGGGGTAGAGCTGAAGTCTCCTCCCAGAAAGCCTCATTTCTCATGAAGCAGGTGGGAGTCTTTGTTCTCCTCCTGCTTCAAAAATCCATTTAGTTCTCTACACCTGGCATACAGGAGGAACATTTCCTGTTTAATGGCTAGAGAATGAGTCTCTAATGAAGTGGCGGGCACATTTTGCAGCAGAAACTCTGTTGGTGGAACACTGGTACCTGTAAAAGCGCTTTATTGGCATATAACATTGTTTGTAGGCTAAATGTGGGTTATTTGTAAGCTACATGTTGGCTGGAAAGGTGCCACACAGTAAAAAATAACTAAAGCATATTTTTTTAGAAATCACATCAACTAAAGTAACAGTAATCACCATATACACAGAGGACGCATCATTATGGGGTTGTCATCAGTATTCAGATTTGAGGTCAACAAAAATGGATTTTCAATGGCTCATTTTTAAATGTTTGTTCCCACTCTTAAATTTTGTATCCACCTTACAAAATATTAAGTTTTCTAATATTGCTAAGCAATGGTCAAACTGCACTTTTCGTTCCATAGATTTCCATTCATACATACGCGAAATGCAAGCTCATGCGAAAAGTTTTGCATTTCGCAAAGATTTGGAGTAGATTGCATGTTTTTATTTTCTAGGTGCATTATTATTTGTTATTTGTTGAATGTACGTTTTTTAAAAAGACACCACAGAGCATGACGTCATATCACGACCGTTGCAACGTCTAAGGGAATTTCACACGCTCAAAGTCTGGTGTGACCGCAGCTTAAATCACAATATTATGTCAACCAAAGAGTAAGTTTGGAATTTGTGAAATTTTAGTAAGTATATATTTCAATCATGACAACTCTCGCAGTGGTTTTAGCATGTTAATTGACAGCGTTAATGTATTTGGTTGTATTTGGTCATCATAGACTAGATCTGCTGCTGCTGCAGAACAAGTATGGACTTGCTACTGCCAACAAATACACAGGTATTTTGCTGGACGAATAGGCATACATAATTCCTGCAGCAGATCTAGACAGGTGGTGCTGGGGGAGGTGGAGGGTTACAGTGAACACTTAAACCAAACTATTTCATTCATTGCAGAATCAGCTGAGGCCAATCAGCTTGCACCAGGTAAATGATATGATTGCCAGCCGACTACATGTAAACAAACCATCCTGTGCAATCTAGTGAGGACTGAACTATATGTATATTATGGAATGCTCTGATGTCTGTATAGTGGATAAACATGAGATATAATACGTTTTGGATATATCTAGGAGTGTAACGGTACACAGTGTTCTGTATGTATCTCGTTTTTCCAGGTCATGGTTTGATATGAGTTTGGTACAACAGGAAATGCATTTTTTAATTTTTTTTGAACAGACAGTAGTGCTACATATATGTATCATGAGCAGTTTTTATTTGAATTAAGTTGTATAATTTGAAGATTTAAAGCAAAAACAGAATGGTCTGACTTTAGATTTGTGAAATCATGCTACATAAAGGCTGGCACACAAAGCCGACTTCAAAGAACTAGCGGCGACGAAAGTCGACGGTGTTGTCGTCTTGTGTTGGCAGCATCTGGTCCAAAAGGATTTAGGATTTCTCTCCATTTAATGGACTTCAATGGTGCCTGTGAGTTTGAACTTTCAAAGTGCAGTTTAAATGCAGCTTCAAAAGACTCTGAACGATCCCAGCCGAGGAAGAAGTGTCTGTCATTTTCTAAAAAAAAAAAAAAAAAAAAAAAAAGACAATTTCTATAGTTTTTAACCTCAAATGCTCATCTTGTCTAGCTCTGCGTGAACTCTGTGTATTTTGGTTCAAGACAGTTAGTGTAGGTTGAAAAACTCCCATCTCATTTTCAGCTTCAAAATCATCCGACATACCGACCCAGTGTTTGCAAACGTGGGAAATAGCGATGTAGGCCGTTTTTTTTTTTTTTTTTTTTTTTTTTTTTTATTTTACAATTTTACAGTTTCTTTATAACTGAAAAAAAGAATGACATGAACATCTTGGATGAGTAAATTATCAGTAAATTTTTGGTCTGGAAGTGAACTTCTCCTTTAACTGTCTATATCAGCAGCTATCAATAGTATAAATTCGTCATTCTAAAGGAGAAACTGAAACAACAATATACAATATATACGCAGATATATACGAAACACAAACAAAGCAGTGCTTGCTTTTTATATTTTGAACATAATTTATGTTCTTACTTCATTAATTTTAAGCGGCTCATGTTGTTCTGAAAATATTCACATATTGGAATCATGTGACATTAGAACAGCCTTCTGTTTGTGCCGCCTTCATTAACGTACTAATTTTCATCACTTTAATTCTTGGCCACTGACTCGTTTGCCAGACTAAGCATCCAACCAAAGTTCTCACTCTCGCCGATGGCCCCGAGGTGACTCAACATGCTGAATCGGGCAAACTGCCACCTTCGTGAGCCCGACGAAAGCCGACATGAGGAACACCCCAAACGAATTAGCCCAACAGATGCTCGCTGACTATTATTTTATACAAATAATAGTAGCATTTAATAATAGTATTTGGTATTGAGAAATGGTCAGTGTGTTAGTGATGGAGATTTTGGTAACATTGTTATGCCATTAGATGACGACAAGAGACTGCTTTACGAGTAATCAGCAGTAAAGACTTTTATATTGAAAAGGACTGGAACAAAAACTTTTTTTACTTTCAAAAACACCTTGTAAAATGCAACCAACAAATGCACTGGGCATGTGTTATCATGGGAAACAGATAAAATGATAGTATGACAAATATTTCCTCAGTGGACATTCAAACTAATGTTTTATTTTGTGTATGAGACTGAGCTGAAGAATGAATGCTGTATCAGATGCAGGTAATCACACTCACTTAGTCCATCTCTCTCTCTCTCACACAATATTCTACATAATACAGTGAGCTTCTAATACAGTAATACAATAACTCAATGTTCTTTCATTACTAGTTCTAAAGTTTTTTTTTAATTAGTAATGGAGGGTTGGGCTCAGCTGTTAAACTGTCAAAGTGAGATTTGAATGCAAGGCAGAAGGAAGTAGTTCTGCATGCAATTTTTAAGACACTCTGCAGTTGTTTATTTATTTGCACATTTGTGCAGTTGAAGTGTTGTATAAAAACAAAATCTCAGTCGCAATATAGTGCAATATGACACTATATATCAGCATGGCTGTGATTACCTACGGCATATAGGCTATATAATTTCAGTGATGGTGAGAGGGAGTATTTTCTGCTATGGGCTTTACAGGATGTCAGCTAATGGTCAAATTCTCTTTCTCAGTGACAGTAGAAGACAATGTGTTAGAAGAGCAGCAGAGCCACAGGCAGTCTGCTGGTTTAACCAGTAATGTGTTATTCTGTTCTTCCAGCAGTGAAAGCTCTGTGCATTTGTTAAATCTGTGTGGTGCATGATTTACATACAGATTGAGGTTTGACATAACAATAGAAAAATGGAAGAGTGGAGTTTAAAATGCCAAGATCAACTGATGCAAAAGTAAATGATGTTTCAAACTTTATATGCAAGACGCTTCAAAGCAATATATGGAAACTATGTATTTCTGCAGGGGCCAGATAGTCAGTACCACATTTTTTGGTCAAAATTTGTAAGTTTATAATGCTTATAATGCAGATGACACATACTGTTGCTGTATGGTTGTTTAAGGTCAAGAAATGTGACATTTTATATTGCATAGTACTTTTAAAGATTTCTCTGATAAAGTTGCATATTGCATAATTATTTCACCATTATATACAAATGCTAAACAGATTCAAATGCCGTTTCTTGAGTGTGGAGTGAATTCATCAGTCAGTTTTCCAAATTTACATATTATTTATGCATTACTAGAATGACTATTCCATAATTGTCTCTATACCAAAAATGTAGTAATCTGTACCAGTAACATTTCATGGTACCAATTAATTCAGGATAACGTAATATAATTAAAGCAATCTGTTAGAAAATGAAGAATAAACAAGCAAATATCAAGCAAAAATCGTGAAGGTTCTCAGTACAGTATCAGTACAGTATCTAACTGTATCTAACTGTAGATGACTTACTAAATGTATCCAGGCAAGAACAGCTGTGTGTTTGAGTGTGTTTTAATCATTAGTTGTGTTTGATTATTATTAATGACATATCTAGCAGCAGCAGGTCTGGTAGACTGCAATTGCGCTGCAAAAGCTTTCGGAAGTGTGCATCTGTGTTTTTTCAGCTAATACTGACCTTTTTAGTTGAAAGTAAAAAGAATGCAAGACTGCAGCTACCAGCAGGAGTCATCAAATGTATTAGGATTATACAGAATTTTAATGTAATTAATTTTCTCTGGCTCATATAAGATTCCAGCACTTTTACAAATGTCTCCCAGAGATCACTTTTCAGAGATCCATTATGTGGACATGTTATGCCTTAATGTGTCCCAGCTCGTTTCTTTGTGTCATGAAAGTCAACCCAGATGGATAATGTATATATGAATCTGATTTGCACGTGGCAGCGCAGCTCTTTGTGCTGTTATATGGATGTGTAGGAGCTGTGGTGGTTCAGTAGACGAATGCCTCCTGTCATGCATGTGGCGTTCAGCGGCGGTGAGCAGTAATCAGGTCATGAGTGAGTCCAGCGGATCTGCTGCTTCATTTGTCTCATGTAAAGGTCAGCTCTCATGTGTGTTTATTTTAAAGCTCATATGGATGATGGTACCTGTGAGCCTGTCAGCCGTTTGTGCAACAGCGGCGCTGCTGTGAAGACATAAATACAGTACAATGGATGATGAAAGCATATGATATTTCAGGCCAGCAATGGTCAAACTGGCATATTTCATATTTGAGAGTTGTTTCTTTCAGATTTAAAAGATGACTTAAAAAGATACAGTTCTAGCGATACTTTTACCTTTTGCAGAATGTGCTAGTAATTTGAACAAAATAAGAGGGATCATACAAATGTGGTTATTTTTTTATTTAGCACTGCTCTGTATAAGCTTTTTCACATAACAGACATCTACATATAGTCCACAATACAAAATAATAACTGAATTTAGACAAATTAACAAACATTTCAAAAGTTTACACCCTCAACTTGATCTATAGTACTGCCATTATTATGATCCCTCTTATTTATTAATTATTTATACTAATTAATTGTTTATATTCAAAATTAATAATATCTTGCATATTCTGCAAGGGGTATGTCAACTTATGAGCAGAAAGTGTTAAGAAAAAAGGCCTAAAAAAGAGAACTTTACAGAAAATGAAAGAATTTTGGGCTTAAGCTATTAGAATTGTCAATTAGTTATATTTTTGGTTGAAATTATATGCAATTTCAGAATAAAATCACAATTTATAACAGCGGACAAGTAGAAGTTAAAAAAAGGGTATAGCTAATTACATCTTTAACAGTGTAATTAGTTTACTGTGCTAATTACTCTCTCTAAAAAATATGGTATTACTAATTACTTTCTAAATCCCACATCAGCCACAAGTAGTTGAACAATACAAGGATAGACATGAAACTTTTAAAATTAATAAATAAATCTTTAATTGACCAAAGTATTTAAAGGGAAAAAAAAATTGCTGTCAAACGATTAATCGTGATTAATTGCATCAAAAAAAAAAAAAAATGTTTACATAATGTATGTGTGTGTATACTGTGTATATTTATTATGTATATATAAATACACACACACATACAATATATATTTTGAAAATATTTACATGTATTTACATGTATATATTCTTAATTGTATAATTAATATATACATATTTTTTATATGTAAACTTAACATATTTTTAATAAATATATCCATGCATGTGTGTGTGTTTTTATACTGTATATACATAATAAATATACACGGTACACATACATACATTGCGTAAACAAAAACTTTTATTTTGGATGCGATTAATCACGATTATGCTATCTAAATTATACTATTTTTCACATAAACGTTTTCATTCATGTTTACTTTCAGTGCATAGTAAATTATTTAATTAATTTACCCTTAAACAGCAACAAATGTGATCAGGTCACATACTTTATTAGATATGTGATGGTCTCATAGAGCGATGGACGTCATTCATGTAATTTCTGGAAACTTATTTAAAAAAGTGTGAAAAGTAATTTCCTCCTACTCATCCTAACAGCACGAGCAGCATTGGGAGAAAAAGACCTCCGGAGCTGCAGCAGATGTCACTGAGCTGACCAAGGAGAAATGCAGAAGTGTGCATAGAGTTCACTGATATTATGCAGTAAGCAACAACATATGAATGAATTGTCTTTAAGGTAACACTGCTGTTCTGGGATCAGTGTCTTCAGTTATATTCTGCCTGTGCCTCATTACATCCACACACATCTCGCCGTCTCTCTCTCTCTCTCTTATAAAACTTGCCTTTATTTTTTACTGCTCTGGTCGGTGCTGTTCTTTGGGAGAGAATATGAGTCGAGGAGTGCATTAGACTGAGTGTGTCTGTGTGTGTGTGTGTGTGGACCGATTAGAGAAAGAAGATCGATATACAGAATGAACTTGCTGCTGGAGGAATTAGAGAAAGGAGGGCAAAGAGAAAATCACTTATTCATGGCATTTGCTGTATTGATAAAGCAGCACAGTCTTTTCAAGATCTGTCTTTTCACTATGTAGGCTGTTTGCAAGAATACATATATATATATATATGTATATACAGAGTTTGTCACTTGAAAAGAGTGTGACTTTCTGCTGTTAAAGGAGAACCAAGGAGATTGAGTAAATGCTTATGTTTTAGTGAGTTCAGTAATGCTCACTGCACTGCTTTGTGTGGTGGCTCGTGTGTATTCCAGGAGAGCGGTCAAATCCTCAAACGTCCCGTTATTGATCCGTCTCACTGCAGTGCACATCAATGACGGCGTCTCCAGAGGATTCTCTGGCACAAGGATTGTTAAAGTTCAAACCTTACAGCTGGTAGTTTGAAAATAATCTTAAAATAACAGCTTGGTGCAGGTCATCCTTCATTGAGTTGGTTCACGATTTGCTTATGCTTGTCATTTGCTGAATGTGAGTAAGTCCTGGTAAATATACAGTTATGTATTATAAACCAACTGCAACATTAATCTGATGATGCAGCATGATTGCATAAGCATTTTCTGTAAAGTATGTTTTTGAAACATGCATTTACATAAATTTACACAGACCCTAGAACGTACAGTATTGGCTGCATCAAAAAAGTGAATTATTTATGAATTTTACAGACATACAAATATTTATGAATTCATATTTAATATGTTAATATTTAATTCATAGAATTAATCAGTTGATTCCATTGTATTTATGATTAAACACAGTCGGCTCATTTATTTAATTTATTATACTGTTTCTTTCTTCTCTGTGTGACTTCTGCCAGCTCAATTTAATAATTACATCTTTTTCAAGGCTATACTTTGAAGTCTTAAAAGGAAATAAAGTTCTGTAATCATTTCACAATTACTTATCATGTAATATTTATCTTCCTTGCTGTGGGGACACAAAAAGAATGACCATAAAATACACAAAAGTACCAGAAAATGATCATAAAAGTAATCAGTTTTATTCATGCACTGTAATCCAAATCTTCTCAATGCATATGAGTGCTTTGTGAACAGATCCAAAATGAAGTCTTTCAGAATGGTAACTGTCAAATAACTCTAAAAAAATAAAAACTTTTCCTTTCCTTTCCCTTTTTTCCTTATATTAGTTTAGTGTTGCCATGGCAGGTTTGAATGATCGAATATCATTTCATCAGTGGTGTGGTGTGGGACTGTAGGATGCAGCAAACCTAGAATAATTTTTCTGAGAGCCAGTGTGCAGAAATAGTTGTATTTTCTCTTGACAGAGAGTATTTGATCAGCCAGGTTTTGACTAAAATTAAACACCATCTCTCAAGTAGTTTAAATCACACCACATGTTACTGAAAACCTACATACCAAGAAGCTGCAATTGTTGTGCTTGGAGACAGTGATCCGTTAGACAGATGCCACATCCTTGATCAACAGATTCTTCGAGGCCTGTTGTAAAGAGTGAACTGATAGTTGAAGAGCCTGTTGAGTCTGATGAAGATTCAATTGCTATGTCTCTGTGATATATATTTATTTTAGTATTATAAGGGGTCCACACTATTATTCTTGCTGTTCACACACATTTTTCCATTCCAATACGTTATTTTTCTTTTACGTTTTTATATGTAAATGCACTAGATGCACATGTTTGACCATTGCGCTCATGTCTTGCATCTTTTGCAGTGTCTTGCACATGATCACTGCGTTTTTAAGAACCAAGGTCAAGTTAAATTAACTTTGCATTTTTAGATGCAAAGACATGTTCTGTGTGAATGGCCCCTGAGATATAATATGCACCCTTTAGGGGTTCGAAAGTATACAATGGTTTCACTTTTAAGGATACTGCCCCAGTGATAGCCCCTAAATTATACACCAGAGAGACCAGAGAGTTCAGAGAGACCTTGATATAAGATTATGTGTACAAAATTTTTGTTTTATGCCAAAAATCATTAGGATATTAAGTAAAGATCACGTTCCATGTAGATATTTTGTAAATTTCCTACCATAAATATATCTAAACTTAATTTTTGATTAGTAATATGCATTGCTAAGAACTTCTTTTGGACAACTTCATGGCGATTTTTGTGCACCCTCAGATTCCAGATTTTTGTATCTCGGCCAA
Source organism: Labeo rohita (assembly GCF_022985175.1). Classification (NCBI taxonomy): domain Eukaryota; kingdom Metazoa; phylum Chordata; class Actinopteri; order Cypriniformes; family Cyprinidae; genus Labeo; species Labeo rohita. The sequence goes on along the minus strand of NC_066870.1, from coordinate 2,496,715 downwards.
ATATTGTCCTATATCCTAACAAACCATGCATCAATGGAAAGCTCATTTATTCAGCTTTCAGATCATGTATAAATCTCAATTTCAAAAAAATGTAACCTTATGACTGGGTTTGTGGTCCAGGGTCACATTTGCATTTGAGGTCCTGATTACCTCTTTTGGTTTATTTTTTGATAAAGACCAGCTAATAGTATATATTAGGGCCGCATGATAATGATTAAAATGTTAATCACGATTATTTTGCTCAAACATATAACCACCTCTAGTCTATGTTTGCTGGTGTTTGCAGCTCATCAGCCCTTTTGAGAATGGTTGCCAGGTTGGGAAGATTCCTGGGCAGAAAATGTATCTTTTTAAAATTCTCTGATCGGGGGATTAAATCTCTTGACATCTGGCAACCGCAGCCATGAAAGCTTGTTACCAATGCAAGATAATGCAAATGCCAGTGAAACATTTTCAGGATAAATAACCTGTGGGCAAATATCACAGATGATTGTGAGTATTAAATCGAGAAAATCAGAAGCCGTGATCACGAAAATACGATTTATCATGCATATAGGACATTATATCAATTTCCATTCGCGCTCATAGAGGATACTGAAAAACACTCTAAAAGACAGGCCTCTGGTGTTTTAGGTGGTACCGAGTGGATTTCTTCTCCATTTGGAGACATACATTTTGCTCTGAGGAACAAGCAGAACGGCACTGATGTTTGAGACGAACATCCAATCAAACACATGGAGCTTTACGTTTCCTTTTTCTCTATACATTATCAAATGCTTTACAACAAGAATGCATTGTTGTTGTAAAAGCCCAATCCATGCTGATTTGTCTGCAACAGTGGTTGGTAGATACAATTACCTTCAGTTGCCTGGTCATACTGAACAAAATCAATGTTCTTTGCAAATAAAAAAAAAGTAATGCAAGTACAATCAATACAATTATTGCTTGAGCAAAAATGATCTCTGAGAATGTTGTTTTAATACGTTTGCATGTCTACTGGGATAATGTGAGAATGGATCTTAAACTATTGATGATCATCTCTCCTCCTGCTGCGCTTGGTCCCTCAGATCCAGACGCTGCTGCTGCTGAGATTGAATCAAAGGATGAAGGAAATGACCGTCTGAGAAGCCAGATCTGTCCTGAAGAGGAGGAAGAGGAGGAGGAAGAGCAGGCGTTCGAGCCCCTGAACACTCTCACTCCACATAAGAGTCATCAGTGCCACCTCACAGGTAAATAATGACCAAGCTTTTGAGATACTTATTTAAATTACACTCACAGCATCACTTCAGGCTCTAGCTCTAGAGTCAGACAACTGACGATTTTTAAACTGTGCAGATTCAAAAATGAATTGCACAAAGTCCTTCAAAATGTTTATTATATGGGGGAGTTTGCTTTGAAATGGTCAGAGTTTGGAACATTGACTGATAAAAACATGTTGAACTATTTTTTAAAATGACATGTATTTAATAATGTTCTATGTAGCTAAACATACAAAAAATCTGTAATTTTCTGTAATTTTAATACTGATTAGGGTGGCCATTTTTTTATGACACCAAAACAGGAAAAAACACTTTGCAGGATTTGTGAAGCCAGAATAAAAAAAAAAAAATCCTAAATGAGTGATTGTAAGGGACACTATTTATAAGGACACATTTTCTAACCTTATTAAATAAATGTATGCATCATCTTTCATGTAAATTCTCCTGTTTAGTCAATGAATACAAATAGAGTAATGAAATACTGATTGATATCAATCACATGCAATCAATATCAACAAAATCCATCTTTGCATTGCAGAAGTGGCACAGAAGATGCTTCTGAAGGGACATTTAGATGTATTTATACAGACTGTTTAATTCAGCTCAGAGATGCTATGAATTCTGCAGTTACAACTGCATAAATAATGTTTTGAGATTCATGTTTAAAATATAAAATAGACTGAATGTAAAGCAAAGAAATGATACTTAATAATCTTAATAAGTGAATCATTTATTTACAAATTCAGCTGATTCGTTCAAAACAGCTGATTCACTCAGGAATGAAGCAAGTGACTTGCTAATTCCAGAACCACATACTAGCAAGCTACTCTTACTGTTTATGCCATAAAAAGCTATGCTAAAAATAGTAAAAGTAATGGTCGAACTTTATTTTAAGGTCCAATTCTCGGTATTAAGAAACCATTAACTATGGCTTTTGCCTTAAGAAAGTCCTAATTTGCTGCTTGTTAGTAGTGAAGTAGTTATTAAGTTTAGATATTAGGTAGGATTAGGAATGCAAAATATGGTCATGCAGAATAGGTGCTTTATAAATACTAATAAACAGCCTAGTAATATGCATGCTAATAAGTAGCTAGTTTAATAATAATAATAATAATACATTTTATTTAAAGGCGCCTTTCATGGCACTCAAGGACACCTTACAAACAGAAATAAAACAATTACATTAATTAAACAACAAACAAAAACAATACAACAGACAAGATAAAATCACATAAAAGCCTGCCTAAACAAACATGTTTTAGACGAGATTTAAAAACTGGAAGACTTGAACTGTTGCGAACCTCAGCAGGAAGTGCGTTCCATAAAAAAGGTGCCGCATAACCAAAAGCTCGTGACCCCATAGAAGCTGTCCGTGTACGTGGAAGTACAAGAGTAACTGCCGAGGAAGACCTTAAGTTACGTGATGGAATTTGTACATGGAGAAGATCCAAAAGATATGGAGGTGCCAAGTTGTTGAGTGCTTTATAAGTTAAAAGTAAAATTTTAAAATTTACACGAAATTTAACTGGAAGCCAATGCAAATTTTGTAAGACAGGAGTGATATGTTGGGAAATGGAAGTTTTGGATATAACCCGAGCAGCGGCATTTTGTACCAACTGTAATTTCTGGAGTGCTTTTGAAGGAAGCCCGTAAAATAAAGCACTGCAATAATCAATTCTTGAAGTTACAAGAGCATGCACAAGAGTAGCCGTGCTCTTCGTTGAAAGAACGGGACGTAAACGATTGATATTCCTAATATGAAAGAATGCAGAACAGGTAACACTATTAATATGAGCTTCAAAAGACAATGTTTGATCAAAGATGACTCCCAAACTTTTAACCTGATTGGACAATGGAACATTAAAATTATCAATTAAAACAGAAGAAATGTTTGATTTACCTAATATAGTTTTTGTACCAACAAGAAGAATTTCTGTTTTACTATTATTCAATAGTTTACAGTGTGAATTGGAATTTGGTAAAGTATTACCAAAGTAATATACTAGTAAGTAGTTTCAACTTTAGCAGCTATGTTTATGAATTGCTTATTGAATCATTAACTCGATTCATTCATAAATACTGAATCATTTAGATATGAAACACTACACTAGTAACATTTATTGATTGACTCATTGATTGATTATATATCGTTGTATAAAGTATAAAATAACTATCTTAAAGGAGAAGTTTACTTTCAGAACAATAATTTACAGATAATTTACTCACCCCTTTGTCATCCAAGATGTTCATGTCTTTCTTTCTTCTTTCGATAAGAAATTTTGTTTCTTGACTAAAACATTTCAGGAATTATCTCTATATAATGGACTTCAATGCCCCCAAGTTTGAGCTTCCAAAATGCAGTTTAAATGCAGCTTCAAATGGCTCTAAATGATCCCAGCCGAGGAAGAAGGGTTTTATCTAGTGAAGCGGTCAGTAATTTTCGAAACAAATTGACAATTTATGTACTTTTTAACCTCAAATGCTCATCTTGTCTGTGTCTGCATGAACTCTGTTTTTTCCAGGTCAATACAGTTAGGGTATGTCGAAAAACTCCCGTCTCGTTTTCTTCCCCAACTTCAAAATCAACCCAGTGTTTACAAAGTAAAAATGCAACAAAGATCAAATGCGCTTTACTAAAAAAAGGTAAAACAGCGAAGTAGGATGATTTTAAAGTTGAAGAAGAAGAAGATGGGAGTTTTTTGACATACCCTAACTGTACTGACCTGGAAAAAACACAGACAAGATGAGCATTTGAGGTTAAAAAAAAAATATAAATTGTCAATCTGTTTCGAAAATATCGGATCGTTTCGCTAGATAAGACCCTTCTTTCTTAGCTGGGATCGAGCCATTTGAAACTGCATAGACTGCATTTTGGAAGTTCAAATTAAGGGGCACCATTAAAGTCCACTATATGAAACGTTTTCGTCAAGAAATATAATTTCTTATTGACTGAAGAAAAAAAGACATGACATCTTGGATGACAAGGGGGTAAGTACATTATCTGTAAATTTTTGTTCTGGAAGTGAACTTCTCCTTTAGGAGGAAGGGTTAAAATGAGCATTCAGATCAAGTCTGGAAATTATATTATTATATTGCGTTTCTTACTTCTGCTGAACATGAAAGAAGATATTTTGAAGAATGTTGGTAAGCAAACAGTTGACAGTAGCCATTGACTTCCATAGTGCTTTTTCCAAACTATGTAAGTCAGTGGCTACCGTCAATTGCTTGTTTACCCATGTTCTTCAGTTTATCTTCTTTTGTACCTTTAACACAATGCAGACCTGACTCATGTTTAGCTGCAGCACATTGTTGCTTAATTATTTTCATCCACTGTTTTATTTTAGTATGTCGCTCTGGAGTAAACTTCTACAAAAAACTTCCACACAAACATTTTTGGTTTGTTCCCTAGGTTGGAGGTTGGGCTTTTGTAATTCAGTACTTCTGTGTAATTGATTTGGCTGGATTTGATCAGCAACTCCCTCTGCTGACTTCTGCCATCAGAGCAGCCCCTCATTAAAAACCCCCATTTCTCTGACAAATAAGTCTTAATTGTTCAGTACTTGCGACGGTGGTTTAAATGAGCTCCCTGTGGAGGCCAAAAAGAAGAATGCAATAGTCATTTGGGAGCGGTACATATCTGAAGAAGAGCAGAGACGTGTGCAGGTGAAAGTAGGTTTAGAAGAAGCTCAGCGTGAATAATTAAATGACTTGCTTCCTCAAATGGATCTGATATTAAAGCGATGAGGAGCTTGCAGTCGCTCTTTCCAACATTTTCGCAGATTAAATTCAACAGAAAAAGCTTGAACACACACATTCAGCTTCATTTTCTTCACAAATGACATGCTCAGTAATTAGACCGATTTACTGAAAACTTGGTTCATTCTGAGTCACAAATCACTCAAAGTCATAATTTACAGACAATTCAGGAACCACAAATTCAGCTACTTTAAATGACAAAAACATAACAAAATCCCAAATAAAGCCGCGTGAATTTCCGTTTTTCACGAGCAAATGAGACACAAAGAGAGAGGCAGTAAGAGACGTCACGTGTCGCCTCAATCAATGGCTGCCGTCGTCTCGGCCTGGTCCAGAGGAGCTTTAACACCTCTCTGTGCACTTAAGCCATGACCACTGCATTGCGTTATGGGAATGGGCCGATGGATCCACCCGTGTCCCTGATGTGATTGGACTATTGATCGTGCTAATGCAGAACTGCAGAGAGAGAGACGGCTATAGGAATGTGTCCCGCAGGATTTGCTGTCTTCCACAGGAACGGGAAAGGAAGAATGCCTGCACCCTTCAACATTCCTCATACTGACCCCAACCCGACGGGCTCTTTTCTCGCCACAAAAGCTCGTGCAGGGCTGAAGCGCTGCGTCCCCGGGGAGGGTGTCTTTCTGCCGGGGTAGGATGGTAGGAACGCTCCCCAGAGGGGGCTGGGATAGGAATGTTTACCCCTGAAAGCTCTCAGCGTCTGTGGGGTTCTGGCTCCGGCCCGGCTGAGGATTGAGTTTCTGCGGCTGGTTTCAGCATCCTGTCGGTTCAGCCGCTGCTGTCCTTAGGGAGGCTGGAAATGCAACAGCTGTCCATCTCCACATAAACGCTCAGCGATACAGCTCCTCAAGGTCACCAGCATAGGCTTTTAACGGGTATTTTCTGTGCAATTGTAAACTGTTACAAGGCACGCTGGTGTGGATGCAAGTGTATTTAAAACATAGTCTCCTCTTTTGTTTTAATGCTCATTATTAAGGGTAGGTAGCACCAATAATGGTTAAGCTTAACTCTTGTGTGACCTTTTGGACATTTTTGTCCTTTTCAGTTTGGTTTTTTTTTTTTTTTTTTTTTTTTTTTTATCATGGTGTCTGTGTTATTGCCAGGTGCATACGTTTTTGCACAGGTGTGTATTTTTATTGAAATTTTATTATTTCACCCCTATTTCCTTTAATAAATCTATTTTGCACTAGGTATAAAAATTGTTCCTCTCAGGACCTTAAAGACAAAAATGTCCCCACTGAAACCCATTAAAACTGCTATTTTTAATCACAGTGCCATTTAACTGTAAAATGATGCAATTTTTGTCAATAGACTTTCATTCTGTTGGCAAGACTTTAAAACTTAATTATTGCCATTTGTTTTAGGTTTGGCCTATAAAGCAAATACTCGCTTTATTCCCATTTTCTGCTTCTGCATATTATAGAGCCAAATGGATAAATAATGCAGCTATAATTATGTGGGTGTGTTGGTATGGATGTCAGAGTGTGGTTTGTATGCGTGTCATAAAAAATTGTGTGTGTGCGCATGTATGTTCTTGTAATATTTGAGGGAGAAAAACTACTGCAGATCACAAATCCAACCACTGTGTGCACCAGTGGGGTTTTGCTGGCATCTAATGGGGAAAATCTGGTACTGCGCCCAAACAAAATCTTACTGAAAGTTCATTTTTTGAGATATCAACCTCAAATTTGGAACACATCTTGTTAAGATTTATGGCTTTGATTTTCTAACAAGTTTAAAATATTGTTCATAAAGCATTATCATAAACTTTTTTTTGGTTTCACTTTTTCTACTTCAACAATAATCTGCCATGGGTCTTCTTTAAAATGAGACCAAACTTAAGTCTGTGCTCCGAAGCTTCAAATTTTTATGACATTTTTGTCCACTAAGGACCTACGTGTAACTTTTCTTTATTGACGCACAAGGGTTAAAGGAATGGTTCACCCAAAAATGACAATTTGCTGAAAATGTACGCATTCTCAGGCCATTCAAGATGTAGATGAGTTTGTTTCCTTAATCAGATTTGTAGAAATGTGGCATTCCATCTCTTGCTCACCAATGGATCCTCTGCAGTGAATGGGTGCCATCAGAATGAGAATCCAAACAGCTGATAAAAACATCACAATAATCCACAAGTAATCCACACCACTCCAGTCCATCAGTTAACATTTCCTCTATTGAAAAAGTGGTCTGTTCTGAATCAGGAGAGAAATCTGCACAGATCAAGCACCGTTTACAAGCCAAAACAGCTCTAAACAAATACGTGTGTTGATTTTGATGTGGGAGGACAACAGGATGGACTTTTGCACTGGAGGAATCTTTATTTTGGATTATGGACTCAATGGTTTAAAATGGTTTAAAGTTAAAACATCTTAATGATGGATTTGTTTCTTACAAACACACAGCTTTCTTCTTCTCAAGATGTTAACTGATGTACTGGAGTGGTGTGGATTACTTGTGGATTATTGTGATGTTTTTATCAACTGTTTGGACTCTCATTCTGACGGCACCCATTCACTGCAAAGGATCCACTGGTGAGCAGATGGTGCAATGCTACATTTCTATGTCCGTTCCCATGAAGTAACAAACTCATCTTGGATGGCCGAAGTACATTTTGAGCAGATTTTTATCTTTGGGATAACTGTTTCCAAGGTGAACTATAAATTAAGGTTTATCTAAAAATTCTTCCAATTCAAACTTCTCCCAGCAACTTTTGAGAGTGAAAAATTCATTTAGAGTCTAATACAGAACACCTGAGTAAGGTTTGGGAAACGGTTTAAATGTGTAATGGATCTGATGAGCCCACAGTCTGAGGATCCATTTGCAAGAGGTTTATCGATAAAAGTTAATGCAGTATATGGTGGGGTATGAAGTATAAAATAACGTTCCAGCAAAAGTGTAAGTACTCCTGTCTACTGTACTGATCTTTAAGTGCTATAGTTTACTTTGTTTCAGTTTCATATTCTGCATTCTAGTGCTTGAATGCCTGTTTAAGAAGAGATGAGTCTAATGTGACTGACACACAAAGAGTTAGCTTAAATAGACCAGAGCTCAGTCTGACATTAGGAGTCATCAGCTGGTCAGTAATATGAAGATTAGTGGACGCACACATTAAATGTGAACAAATTTAACTCCAAATTAGCAAATATTTAATTGTATTAGTAAAATATTTAATATTCTGTTAGTTTTCTATTTCTATTATTCTATCAAGTTTCCAATATAAAATTAAATCAAGTGTGCATGTGTGTAGGCGACATACTGTATTAAAATGGTTAAAACTGTAAAAACTAAAGCTAAATTAAAACCTTGTCATTTTATGTCACTTTAAAACTTTGACAGCAACAGAGAAAATGCACTAATTTGCCAGCATTTTTATTTAATATTTATTTACATTTGTGCACCTGAAGTACACTTTACAGATGTGGACACACAATTACCCTTATTCAGTTGTGGTTTTTTTGTTTGTTTGTTTGTTTACATAGTGATAGACACATAGTGAACACACACAGTACCAGTGTTGGGGGTAATGCATTACAAGTAACGCAAGTTACGTAATATTATTACTTTTTCCAAGTGACTAGTAAAGTAACACATTACTTTTGAATTGTCAAGAAAATATCTGAGTTGCTTTTTTCAAATAAGTAACGCCAGTTACTTTTCTCCCCATTTGTTGATTAAAAGCTCTCCTGTCCCCATGTTGAGAGAAATCGGGAATAAGATGTTAGTTTTAGAATAAATGTGAACATGCATTAATTCATCTCCCTCACAAAACACAAAATCAGTATTCCTCAAAATGAATAAAAAAGTGAAATTCAACTCAGAATATGACACAAACCTGCAATAATTAAATACGTTAAATAATATAAATATCCTTTATGCATTTAATCCCATTTTATTAACCAAAGTCTTTGCTGCTGACCTTCAATGATCCAATTCAACCATACTAATAAGCAAAAATTACTCAAGATAATCTTGTTTTCCTTGTTTGTTTTCCTTTTTTTATATTGCTGAAGAGTTTATATTTTTTCTTCTGTGGTCTACTGTACAGACGTGAATTCACTTTTCTCAAAGCCTGAGGCTTTTGGTGTAAAAAGGCTTTTACATTTGCCAAAAATAGAACTTTTTATATCAAAAACAAAGAAGCAAGCCCTGCCCAGATTTAAAAAGTAACGCAAAAGTAAAGAAACACATTACTTTCCATAAAAAATAAGTAACGTAATTAGTTACTTTTTTAGGGAGTAACTCAATATTGTAATGCATTACTTTTAAAAGTAACTTTTCCCAACACTGCACAGTACATACAGTACAGTTACTGTAGAAAAAGTTTACATTTAAACATATTTTGGTATACACATACTTCTACAAAATATGTTTAAACTGAAACTTTGTCTGAAAGCAATGGTTGACTATTGGGGAAGAAGTGCAAGGCCAGCGCTGTATTGAGGATCTGAAGCATTAACTTACAATGATTTAGCATGCAAACATCATTTAAATATGATTGCCATTTACAAGAAAAATAAACGCCTTTGAGATGTGATGCATGCCTCTCATTATTTTAAGAAAATAACATTTATTAAAATCATCATTATATTAAAATATTTCCTGCTGGCTGCATAAATGCTGTATTTAGATATTACAGGAGTTCCCTCCATCATTCAAATTCATCCAAACACTTGAGCAATGAGAAGCATATTAGTCCCTGTTCTTGGCTTATTTGAGTTGGACAAGACTCAGAAAAGACATTTTATAAACCATACAAGGCATATTGGAAAGTATGGAAGGAACAAAATTACCTTTGAAATGTGGTTTTCATATACAATATTTAAAAAAAAAAAAAAAAAAAAAAAGGAAATATATACATATAAATGTACATGTAAAACTTTTATTTTTCAATTATTGGAGCACATCTTCGAAGAAGATACTGTTTCAGTTTTTTTACTTTAATTCGATTTGTTCTTTTCTATTTCTTTGTAATAATTTGCTAATTTACTAGCTATTCCTGAGTGAGAAATTTAAAAATAAAGTACTTTTAAAGTAACTCTTACAACTTTTGTTTCAGTCTGGTTTGAACTCCTCCAACATGCAGTTTTGTCCACAAAAAAGATATCAATATTTTTGTCATTACATCACATACAGATACAGATTTCACTGCAATCGAATAAGTCCATTCATGAATTAATCATTCAGTATGATTTGTGAGCAGGTTCAACTGGTTCAGCTTTCCACTCTTGGCATTGGGTTAAGCGTGTGTCTTCATGCAGTATCCGTTATGAAATTTAGAGGTGTATGGAGTCACTCCAGCTTTATGCCAACGGGACTGTTAGTGGTAGGTCACAAATGTGTGTGAAACCTATTCTGCAATGACAAAAAAGCATCATGGGAAGGTAACGTCTAGTCCAGGGGTGCCCAACCCTGTTCCTGGAGATCGACTTTCCTGCAGAGTTTAGTTCAACCCTAATTAAACACACCTGTCTGTAATTATCAAGTGTTCCTTGAGATCCTAATTAGCTGGTTCAGGCGTGTCTGGTCAGGGTTGGAGCTGAACTCTGCAGGAAAGTCGATCTCCAGGACCAGGGTTGAGCACCCCTGGTCTAGTCTTAGATTTAGATTTTGGAAGTTTGATTTCATGCATCATTATTTTCTAAAAGATGCCCAACCGCAGTTCATAACACGACACATAATTTCTGCCATGACAGGTTGAAGGATCTTCTGCCTCTGCTGGTGTTTATCAGTGTCACAAGTTAATGAACTCCTCACTGATGGATTCATCAGTTCAGCATTCAGAAGTATTGGAGTTATCTTGCACTTGGCAGTGTTATTATGAATGTGTATGCGAACGTGTGCCGCAGTCTGAGTGTGTTCACTGCCGTCCATGTTAAAGCCAAAGTGTCATTAGATATTCAAAGCAGCTCCAGTCTCAGGAGACATATCTATTCCTCTTCCTCGCCCTCTCTCTTTCTGTCTCCTGAGCATCCTATCCTGCTCTGTATAAACTATTCATTGAGCTTTGTCTACCAGCCATAGCTCATCTCTGTAGAGACGCAAATATAGAAAAAACAGGTGAGCTATTGTTCTATCAGTCTTTCTGGACTTGAGCCAGTGGCCAATGAGTTTCCACTTTGCATTCTATAGAGTGCATTAGTACCCACCTTGAAAGCATACGAGACTGACTTGATTTTGTCATTTGCGGTGCTTCATGGCAGTGGGCGGAGCTAAAGATCTCTTTTGCTCCGCACTTTGCTCACTGCTGCTCTCTGATTGGTGGAATGTTCTGTACAGCATCATGAGTAATGTAGTTTTTCACCACACATTCCAGATTTTATTTGTTTTATTTGTAAGGCATGACTTACTTTACTAGACCCACCACCTTGGCTGTTTCAGTTTATCCCATTCATTGTAATACCAACATGTCTCTGACTGATCGCAAGGCTTTGTTGCAGTGAAAATTTATTGCAGTTTTTATTTATTGCAATGAAAGAGGCACATGTTGTGAGCAGAATAAATATAAAAATCCAAGAACGTGCAACACAGACTATAAGAGATCTTGCCAAAGAAGTTATTGTGATTTAATGGTGCATTAAAACCACATGATGGTATTTTAATTGTAATTTACATTACAAACGGAGAGCCAGTTCTGCTTTTAAAACTTAAAATAACTCACAGACTGGTTGTTCATACATCTGATTTGAATTAATTTAAAAGTACTGTATGTACTACATTTGATGAAGAATGCACAGTACAGTACACAATAATAAAATATCTTCCAGAAATATGCAAGTGTGTAGTATGAATACTAGGACATTTGTATTTTTTAAATGTTTTTATTTTATTTTATTTTGGTTTTATTTTATTTTATTTTTGACCTTGGTAAAACCCTGACTGAACGCTCATCAGATCACAGTGTGGTGTTTAATAGTTTAGATAGCAGATTGCAGATCTTAATTATTTAATTAGTGATACAAATTACCAGGAATGGAAATGTTTTAGAAAAGACAAAGTAATTTAAAAAGAAAGAAAGAAAGAAAGAAAAAAAAAGAAAGTAGCCCTTTCTAGCTTCAAAACATAAAACCCCAGCTAATTGCTAACATGTTTGGAGAGAATATTTTGCAACATTTCTATACTTTTTCCAAAAACAATCTTCAAATGAAATCCAGCAGCGCCATTCGTAATCCAGAAACCTTCATGCATGTTTGCAAACACACCGCCTTTACTCAACACATTTGTCGACGGGTTCCTCGTCCCAGATGTTTGTGCTCTCTCTGAGTTTGCTTGCACGGCTGGAAGCCGTATTAAGTATTAAATGTTTATAAGTTTGTGTCTGGCAGAGACTGTGCTGGTTTGCTCTCTCTCCTTGTTTGACACGCGACTGCAGAGTTGGAAAACAAATGAATAACAGTTACAGCAGTCTGCCTGTAATGCAGAAAAATCCAAGCTAATGTATCATTTACACAACTTTATTCACTGTAAAATGTAATACTTGATTCAGCTGATTTGTATATGTAGCTAAGCTTAGCATTTAGCAGGAGTTATGAGGGGCCATTCACACAGAGTGCATCTTTGCGTCCAAAAATGTGAGATGCAGCGCTCAGGACAGAACGTCTTCTCCACCATGTTGCTGTCAAATAAAACAGTTGCCATCATAGATATGTATAGGTGCCCTATTTGACCACTTCAAGCATATAGATGTGTCAGTCATCTTGGAAAGGTCAACTTGACTTCATTCACCATACTACATATATATATATATATATATATATATATTCACATACTATATATATATATATATATATTTCAGCTGATTTGTATATATATATATATATATATATATATATATATATATATATCTGTGGTTGCCATGTCAGCTTGCTACTGTAAACAAAAGCTTGCAAGCTCCTGATTGGTCCGTTGTTTGGAACTGACATTGATGGGCGACGACACAGTGTCTTAAAAACGTGGCGCTTGTGTGAGATGTTGCAAAAGACGTGAGTCACAAGCGCAACAGTCATACACGTCCGTCTAGCATGTTTACATTGAAAACCAATGGAAAAGTATTGCTTTGGAATGGAAAAAGGAGTTCTGTGTGAACGCCTCCTAAAAAAACAGCACATCCTGCTCCTAGGTTTATTATGCAGTAATGTTTGTTAGTGCATTCTCCTATTACTTCTAGTGCAAATATGCTACTTAATGAATTTGCCTAATTGACTATATAATTAAAAATGTCCTTAATATTTGTATTAAATGGTAACAATTAAAAAAAGGCACTTTATTAGTTTATTAATATTTATATTTTTGAGTTTACAAATTTATACAAATAAAAACAGCTATTTAAAAGTCAAGTTTAAAGTTTTCAAGTTTAATTTATATAGCACCATATATCACAGCAGCAGCTGACCAATGTGCTTTACAACATTAAAAAATAAGTAGTAAATAAGAGGTGAACAGAGTAAAAAAAATCAATGCGATCATAGCTAAAAGCAGTTATAAAAAATTGTATCAACGTTTAACAAATATAACAACATATAAGAAATAGAACCAATAGAAATTGTCTCCACATGAAGCCAGAATCACTGCTTGTTTCTTGACATTCAGTGTCAGTGATCATGGATAAAGTAACCTGAGGGAGCCACTGCACCGCAGTCATTTGGACCCAGAGATCTTAGTAAACCTTTCGCCTGAAGATGGCCAGAGGTCAGCTGCACACGAGAGCTCACTGACACACCTCTGCCTGTGTACTGACTGCTTGAATTCAGCGTACGTCCAACCAAATCTCAGGGGAAAACAGAGCTACACTACCAGTCAAAAGTTGAACAGTAAGATTTTTAAAGTCTCTTCTGCTCACAAAGCCTGCATTTATTTGGTCCAAAGTTCAGCAAAAACAGTAAAATTGTGAAATATTTTTACTGTTTAAAAGTTGTTTGAGTATAATTTAAAATCCTGTGATTTCAAAGCTGAATTTTAGCGTCATTACTTCAGTCACATGATTCTTCAGAAATCATTGTAATATTCTGATTTGCTGTTCAAAAAAAAATTATTATTATTTTATTATTATTATTATTATTATTATTATTATTTTGAAAACAGCTGAGTAGAATCTTTTTAGATTCCTTTGATCACTAGAAAGTTCAGAAGAACAGCATTTATCTGAAGCAGAAGTCTTTCGTAACATTATAAATATCTTTCATCACTTTTGATAAATTTAAAGTAGCCTTGCTAAATAAAATAATTAAAATTTAAATTTCTATAATCTCCCCAAACCTGAATTCATACAATATGAATCATGCAATGTTGTCAGGACTTTCAATTTGTATTAATTTTACCTGTGGAAATGACAGACTTATTTTATGGATCCTCTTTTTTTTTGTCTTTTTTTTTTTTTTTTTTTTTTTTTTTTTTTTTTTTTTTTTTTTTCATATTACTGTTTAATGCAGGTAAAAAATCACTGACAGTAACAGATACAGCTAACTTTATAATGCATAGCTATTAGTAGCTGATGATTAGAATGCCACCTAGTAACTGCCTGGATGTGTATATGGACACCCGAGTAATGGGTGGGACCTATAAAGTTTGGGGTCTCTGTGATTTACAGTTTGACACCCACATGAAATGAAGATATGAACAAACACAATAGTTTTCCAACACATTTGGTGCCTGGACCCTGAATACCTAACCCTCAAACCAAGGAAACATACAAATTAGATTCAAATACAACACCAATTCAACAAAACAAATCTGTGTCTGTATATCTCTCACTGGACTCTCACTGCAGTAATGACTGATGCTTCAGTTGACTGAAAGTGATCGTGAAGCACACAGAAGTACACACTGGTTTAGATTTGCTACTTATGACCATTTGGGGTGTTTGAGTTTGATTTTACGCAAACATTCTGTTCGGGCACCATCCTGGATGTATTTTAAAGGGATCATCAGATGCAAAACTTACTTTTACATGTTGTTTGAACATAAATATGTGTTGGCAGTGTGTGTACACAACCACCCTGTTATGATAAAAATCCACCCAGTGGTATTTTTGTAATCTTTATAAGAAATATCCCCGTTTCAATTCAAGCCATTTTCTGCTTCTCCACTCCCATGATAGTTGATTGACATGACCGTCTTACCTCAGACCCGCCCTGACTGAGCTATGAACAGTTCGACTCGCCATTGTGTCCGGTGCAGGGGAAGACAAGAATGTATCCTATTGAGGTGTTCTGTTGTTGGATGCAATAATGATCATAGCACTCATCATTTACTCCCGACATCTGAGCCGCTGAAGATGCAGAGAATTAACAGTACTTTAATTATAGAAGGAAGTGCGCCCGGCCATCTACATAAATGCATCTATGTTCGCACGAATCATTCGTGATGCAGCTTAACCTACAGCAGAGATGGGTATAAGGGTTTTTATGCATCTTTGCATATCATCTTTCTTAATAATGAGCTAGTTAGCAAGTTTTGCGACTAAACGTGGCTAAATGCAGCTAAAGTAAACAAACAGACCAGCTCATCAGATAAGAGGGGTGGGGTGAGCAGAGGTCATTAGTATTTAAAAGGACATGTAATAGAATGGATCTCTCTGAACAGGGCTGATTTTGTCGAGGTAAAAAGGGTGTTTTTTACACTACCACTGAAAAATTTTAACCAAAGAATGTGATTGACTTCTCAATAACACCTTAAAGGGGTCATCGGATGCCCATTTTCCACAAGTTGATAAAATTCCTTAGGGTCTTAATGAAAAGTCTATAATATACTTTGGTTAAAAATTCTCAATAGTTGTGTAAAACAACACCCTTTTTACCTTGCCAAAATCAGCTCTGCAAAGATCATCTCATTCTCGTCGAGGCTGCTTTAAATGCAAATGAGCTCTGCTTGCCCCGCCCCTCTCTGCTCTCTGTACTTTAGCTGCATTTAGCCGTGTTTAGCCACTAAACTTGCTAACTAGCACTTTATTAGGAAAGGCAATCGCATCGCAAAGATTCATTAAAAAAAAAAACCTTATACTCACTTCTACTGTAAGTGAAGCTGGATCATGAGTGATTCGCGCGAACATAGACGGATATATGTAGATCGGGAGGCGCATTCCCTTCACAAACAAACGTAAGCTACTGCATTTTCAGCTGCTCAGATGTCGGGAGTAAATGACGAAATGACGATGATGTTCATTATTACATCCAGCAACACAACACCTCAATCACTCAATCGGAGATATTCTTGTCTAACTTACATCCCTGCTCCGGCATTGAAACAAAGAGTGCAGACTGTTACAACTGATCTGAGGTAAGAGCTCATGTCAATCAACTATCGTGGGAGCGGCCTCTGTGGGTGTGACGCCACAATGACAGGCATCTGAGAATGGCTCGATTTAAAAAAGGGGATATTATTTTTACAGATTAATTAAAAACCACTGCATGGATTTTTATCATTATAGGGTAGATTGGTGCATACACTGCCAACACACATTAATGTTCAAACAACATGTAAAAGTGAACTTAGGATCCGATGATCCCTTTAAAGAATCATATCAGTTTGTGAAAAATGAGCATCTGATGACCCCTTTAGGTTCTTAAACATCTATTTCCATTAACAGTATATAACTGCTGTACTGTGTCCCCATTGGTTAACACACATCAGTCTTTTTCTCTTATTTCTCCTGTTTTTTATCTTCTCTCTCCTCTGGCCTGTTCAGTATTCTGCTCTTGTCCTGCGTTGAGTGATTTTGCTCAGACACGTCTAGCTCTAGGTAAAGGGTCCCCAGAGAGCACGCTCTCAACCCCTGGGTCGCCGCATCATGAATACATTATGATCCCCCGTTTCCATCAGTTGCCACGACAGCACTTTCTGAGCTGGCGGCCGATGAAGATGGCGTCAATACCGCTCACTTCTGCTCCTCCATCAGATGGCAGACTCTGTTGTCATTTTAACAGCGTTTGCATGCTGTGTTGTCTTTGGGTCAATAAGGGAATGGCTGTAGTGTTGTATCCCCGTGCCTACCTTCAAGAGACCTGCTTTGTTTACAATCTGCTTTTCATTGTCTTTTTTTTCAGCGTATGTATAAAACATGGCGCCTCAGGTAGAGAATGTTGTCCTGTAAATGGCCAGCGCGTGCACGCTCTGAACACTTCACTGAGCAATCTGTCAGCATGTCAGCAACACATGTTTTGTAAAAAGCTTCCAGTGGGAGTCAGGGGAAAAGACCGCTCCTGCCAGACCAGAGAGGAAATGCTCCCCCCCCCCTCTCTCTCTCATTGTGGTGGGTTTTCTAATGCTCGTATGTTCAGCCCAGAGCCGTCTCTCTCCTCCTCCTCCCCTGAACTTCAGAAATTTGAACTGCGAGACCCTTGGGGGACTTCCAGCTCTTTCCTTTTTCTTCTTTTTCTGCTACTTCTTCCTCTCTCGCTCGGATGAAATGGTGGAGATATATTGTAGCCGGTCCCCAAGCGGTCTTCTCTAATACCTGAGTTTCTATAGAAACTGGAAATTACCGGCAGGATCCTTCGGGGACTGTTTTATCCGCAGCAGGATGAGGGAGGCCAGAGCGACGGGGAGGTGAACACGCGGCTGAAATGAAGGAACGTCTGAATGACGGGGGCCGCGGGGCTTCGTCTCGTCCGCGGGTGGGGAGTCTTCACGTGAAGGGCTCTTGTTTAATAAACTTTCAGTGCGGCATCATGGGTAGACAGCTCCACAAATACCCGTGTGTGTTGTCTTTTGTCTGAGAGGCAGCTTTATGTGTGTTTCTGCAAATTTGATTTTTCAAACTGTCTCTTTTCCACTGCGACTGCCTTCTCCACCCCCTTTCCCATGTCTTCTGCCTCTTAGTATGCTGTCGTTTTTCTCAATCTGTTTACTTCTCTGTTCCTCTTTTCCTCCCTCCCCTCAGCGGTGTTTTTTTCATTGTTTTGCAGGTTTCTCTCCCTGCACAACAGCAGTAGTTTGTTTAGGTGCAGTGCATGTCTGGACCGCTGCTGATTCTTGACTCAGATGAGTTCCTGCGGTGTCAGTGAATTCTGCTGTATTTAACAACAGTTGTATTAATAGGCTGTTGCTTGCAGAGACTTCACACTTTTGTCTGTACACTAAGTTTTAAATCACATATCAAATCCTGAAAAACAGACCTGGATCTTCAGATTTTGGAGGAGCGGTGAGTTTAGCTCCATCCCTAATCAGACACACCTGCCTGCAGTTTTCAAGCAGTCCTGTGGACACAAGCTGCGTCCCAATTCAGGGGCTGCATCCTTCAATAGTGCGACGAAGACTGTCCCAATTTGAAGTCTCCTTCAAATGCAAGCTTGAAATGCATCTTTTGTTTCCCGAGATGTGAAAAACATAAGAGTTTTTGAGTCATAGGATTTTTTAATAACATGGCTATGTCATAATTATTCAACCCCAATTCAACATTGGTGTTTTTAAGGTAACAAAATTGTTTTAAAGCACAATTAAGCCTTTAGAAGCTCTATTAAAAACAAAACACAGAATTAGCTTGTGCTGTTACACATACATACAGGTAGCTCATGCATGTGTTGAAGTTAAGTAGCAAATATGGCAAAGTCAACAGAGCTCTCACAAAAGCTATAGAAAAGAAATAGAAGACATGTATTATATTAGTAAGTCTAAGGCTGTATAAAGAATTCCAAGACATTAAAAGTTTGTAGATACATAATTGCCAGCCATATTCCTTAGTTTAAGGTGTGTTGTACCAGAAAACTTTTGAGGGTGTTGAACAAAAACAGCGCAATATTATAAACCGTTTGATTTGTCTTACTGAATACCACTCTTTACCAAGAAGAACAAAACGGCTGACTTGAACATGCTAAAATTCATTTGGATAGACCTGTGGAGTTCTGGAAGAATGTTTTATGGAGTGACCATAACCATGACCATATGAAGATTATCGTGGATTCTTATAAGTATCAAGCCATTTTGGCAAGAATTGTGATGCCTTTGGTGCACTGACCGAAGCTAATGATCAGTGGACTTTCCTGCAAGACAGTCCTCCCAGGGTAAGCATACATATCTACTTATGCTTGGCTCAGGGATCAGGGGTTGAATAATATTGATTATAACTGTATGTCTCAATTCAGAGGCTGCATCATCTGATGGTTGAAGGTTGCATTCAAAAACTAAATGCATCACACTGGAATGACAAAGGCTGTCCCAATTCCAAGGCTCCTTCAAATGCAACCTCTTAATGCGTCCTTTGTTTCCAGAGCATTGAAAGATACGAGGGATGGATCCTTTACGCCCTGGATCTTGGAGGATCACTGCATGTTCTATCCCTAATCAGACACACCTACCTAACTTTTAAGCAATCCTGTAGCCATAAGCTAAATTCAAAGGTTACATCCTGTATTTAAAGACTGTATGCATTACAATGGCACGGCAAAGGCTGTCCCAAAACTGAAGATCCTTTAAATTTGGCCTTGATATGCATACTTTGTTTCTTGAGCCATGAACGATAGAAGACACGCAACCTTCGTGGCCCACACTATTCCAAGATTCATTGCGGGCTGTAATGGCAGGGTTTTTTGAGAGGAAATGGTAGATATACACTTTTAAATCTAAGTATTGGGTTTCAACTTAATTAAACATCTAATGTTTAAAAAAATCACTTTAAAGTAATTTTAATGCTGACTTATATCTTACGAAGATTTTTAGATAGTTCATACTTTTTGTTATGTACAGTAATGGACTAAGGTCAACATGTGCACATATTTAGATAGGTGCTGACCACGTTTTGTTTTTTAGACAGTTGAGTATAGGTTCAGTGCAAATGTTACTTCTGCTCGACAACACTTGGTTCGTCCTTTGTGGCCTTCAAAGGCATGGCCTTTGGGACAGATATAGGTTAGATTTTTCAGGTGTGTTTGATTGGATGGGGATGGGGCTGAACTCTGCTGGAAGGTGGTCCTCTAGAACTTGCATGTCCCGGATCTAGTCCAAAACCAGACCCCCTAGCACCAAGATCATGACCGAGGGCTGTTGGTTGAGGAACTTGGCTGTCTGTTTTAATGTATTAAGAACTTGCTTAATTTATTGTGGCAGTCATTTAAAAGACTGAGACAGATACTGTGAAATTCATATACATTCTCTGTAATGGTGAAGATGATTTGTTGACTTGTAGAAAAATACTTTTTCAATTCTGAGACCCAGATCAACAGGTTTTTAAGATCATGATCAGAAATCCTCTAGTGGGAAACTGGGTTCATTTGGGACTAGTCTCATATATCCAGACCTTCAGAAGGTCTGGACTCCATAGCAGCTTTCATTGGCAACGAGCACCCAAGAGACCATCTGACCGACATATAAAGCAGCCAATCACAGTTTGTACTGTTCAGTGTCAAGTCGATGTTCCTACAATAACAGACTTGGGTGCAACCAATAAATCATGCATTTAAGAATGTCATCTTAAGTCATCATCTTCAGTTCTGAACTTCATATACTTTTGAAAATCCAGCATTTAGTTGATCATGACAAGTGCTCATTATCATGTGAAGTGATAAATAGAGTGCTGAAAAATGTGACATCTCCTGATGAGGACTTAAACTCCCAAAGTGTTTCCATTATGTGTGCCTTATGCATCAGATGTCCAGCCAGAGGTCTGTGGGTGTGACGTCTGCGGCTGAGACCAATTTGGGACCAACTTTAGTCTTCTGTCATTCTAAACCACTTCTACTTGACTTCTAAACAGGATGCTTATGAATTTATGGTTTGTAAATAAGTAGATGGCAAATAGATCCAAATCAGTTCTGATTCTCAATTATTGAGTAGTTGAGTCATCTCACACTGGAGTATGGCTTTAGGCTGGGATCCACAGCGTCAATAAAATGACATCTGGAGTTTCTGTTCAATTGTATCAGCTTCCTGAAACAGTCGGTCTTGGTTACTGGGAGCTTTTAGAGCATGCTATAAACCTCACCACAGATACAACACATTAAATCTGTCACAGACAACATCCTCATTCAATAGTATATCTGAAAATTGTAAGGGCGCGTCATTCAGGTCTTTGCACATGAGTTCAAGTAGAAATTTTGATAGTTTTCTGTAACAAACAAAGAATTTGTAACTGCCTATTTGCGTGCAGATAATAGTCCAGAATTATTGTTTCACAGATGTTGATTATCTCTACAGTGCATTCAGCTAAGTAACATCAGCTGCTGGATGTTATATATATATATATATATATATATATATATATATATATATTTGCATTGAATGCAATATAACACCCCATTGTAATGACACAAACATTTATTCTTTGTTTTCAGTGTTCTGTCTGTTGTTTGTCTGTACTTGTGTCTCTCTTCTGTATTGAGGAATAAGGGAGGGTAAGATGAATATGACTGTGGAGAAACAGAGATGTTTGTTCATCTGGAGTGGATTAGAGTATGTGCGGTGAAAGAGACAGAGAGAAAATCTGCAGTTAGAAAGACCAAAGCAGAGCGTCAGAGTGTGGGTCAGGTTTTCCCCACATTGTAGGGACAGAATGTCCCCTCAAGGATAATAAAACCTGAAATCAGCTAGGTTATGGGGAGCAGCCAACGAGGCCCATGAGGAAAACGGCTTAATAAATATACTAAATAACGTTTTAATGAAAATGTAAGAAAGCAGAAAGGTTTTTGTAAGGCTTAGGTTTTGGGTGTAGACATGGGGTTAGAGGACAGAAAACATACTATCAAAACAATAGAAGTCAGTGGAATTTCCCCACCATGTCTACTGCTTTCAAAAAAACAAAAAAAAACCTTAAAGGTGCAGTAAGCACTTTCTGAGAAATGCTGTCAATATTTGAAATCACCAAAACAAACCGCCCCTATCCAAAAGGGCCACACCCTATCTTGATAGCTCTGCCCCCAAATTCATGAACATCATATGCAACAATGGCAACTCCCCCATCATAAGTGGACACGCCCCTTACTGGTGATTGGCTACAAGTGTGTTTTGGTGCACAGTCCGATCCATTTTTAATAAAAAATCGCTTACTGCACCTTTAACTCCTAAGTATACTTTTAAAAGAGCATATTATAGCAGTTATATATTTTCAGAGTATACACTTACATAATATATTATTTTGGAACTTGTTATTGCAACTTATTTATGTTTAAGTGATACTAAATTAGCCTTGACATCTTGAAAGTTTTTTTTGATCCCTTTAATAGCACTTAAGCACAGCTTAACATTGTCATCATTTCTAATGCACTTGATAAATATTTAAAGACTGTTTAATGCATAGTTCTTCCATTGCTCTTTAGGTTTTATTGTTATTTTTACTAAAATGCACTGAAACTAAGTTCAGAAACATATTTTATTTGAAATCTCATAATACCCATAACATCTTTCCATCTATCCATCCATTCTCCAAACCACATGGGTTTGCGTCAGATCCATATTGATGCAATCTCATGTTAATATTACTCTACTATATTTAACCACAGTATTATTTTTATTAGTCACTTTCATTCCAGGCCATTAGTCATGAAATGCTCAGTGAACTTATGCTCAGCTATAATTTAACCAAACTCAGACACTGCCACTCATTCATCCTCAGAAAATACATCATTACCATTTGTGATCTTGGACGAGGTGTTTTGCTCACCTTTGTCCAAAAATCAAATCATTAATGAATGCAGTGTGTGTGTGTTCAGGCTTGGCGGTGTGTCAGTGCATCTTCACACTGATGGGGAATACATCTTGACATTTCAGACAGGAGTGCATGAAAAACACGCTCTTCACTTGACACTTGTTTTCTTTTTTCCCTCCTCTCCTCTTTCTCTGTGTTTTCTCTCTCTTGCGTTTAGACGTGTTCTGTTGTTGTTTCACTGGTGACGTGTGAAACTTGAATACGTATAAAGTTTTAATCAGATTAATCAGATCCAGGGTGAAGGATCAGCCAAATTGTACTGAATTTTTGATTGTTTTTTTTAATAGACTTTTTCCAGATTACCAATTATGTCATCTGCCTACTGATACTATTCTTCTTCCCACACTGGAAAAAAAAAAAAAAAAAATGTTTTTCTTACTTAGATTTTTTGTATTGTTTCCAGCCAAAATATCTAAAAATTCTTAAATCAAGAAGGATTTTCTAAACAAATATGGGGTAAGCAAAATAATCTTGTTTTCTGTTTGAAACAAGATTGTTTTGCTTACCCCATTTGCAGATTATTTTGCTTGCTAGCTCATTTTGTCATTAGAAGTCAACAGATAATTGTAAATTATTCCATAGTATTACAAAACAAATCAGATTATAGTTTAAAATGCAGTTAAAATGTTAAACGAATGAAATTTTTCTGAAATTGAATGAGTGCTTTAATTCACCATTTGATCCTTTGCAATGAATGGGTGCCATCAGAATGAGAGTCCAAACAGCTGATTAAAAACATCACAACAATCCAGTCAGTCTCATCATGATGGCACCCATTCACTGCAGAAGCAACATTGGTCACACTTTATAGTAAGTGGCCTTAACATTAAATACTTGCAAGACTTTGGATTTACTGTGTAAATTACCATATTCACTGCTAATAAGTTTCATGTTAATTAAGTACTTAATGCATAATTACAATGCACCAATGTGTATGTACATAATAGGAAAGTGAATGTGACTTCTGTGCAAGTGTTGCTTCATGCATCTCCTTTTTTACAATAAGCATTCAAGTTGTTAAATATTAAGCAGAATATAAGTATTTGTCATTGCAAAAACAAAAGCAGAGCACACTTATGGACACGGGGTCACTGGCGCCCCTCGGGCCCCCTTTAGAGCTCCTGGTAGCAATAAATGCTGTCACACACTGTTTGCCATTTTGAAGTTGTGGAAACAAGACATGCTGGGAAATGTGTTTGGTGTGAAACAGACATATGAACTGCTATGAGCAGTTGGAGTTTGTTTGGCTCATCCATCTGCTTTTTTTTTGGCCGCCTGTCTTGGTTGTAGTCAAGCACAGACGGTTGTATGTGGCCGCCGCTCTGCCTCGCTCGCTCAGGGTGGGTGAATCAGTGAAGCGGGCCGGGCCGGGCTCTGCTGGGGGACAGATTGGCCTCCCCCCCCCGGTGGGCCGCAGGGGACAGAGACCCAGCCAAGGCCCCGGGCAGAGCCGCCTTCCTGTTTGCTCACTCATACCTGACCTGCTCAACAGCACTTCCACTCCCTGAGCGCTACACGCTGAGATGAGTCCGAGGACGAGCTGAAAATCGCAGGAAAGAGCTGATACAAAGACCCTGATGAACGGTGATAAAGCCAAGAGATGAAGTCAGGATTAAGCAGGGCTGGGCCATAAACAATCATGTCGAGATTATGATCTAAATGATGTCGATAACGATGATAAAATGTGGCTTTTTAATTGACGTAGATTAATCTAACAGCAGCTCTGACATATTGCTAATAATCTGCATGTTTCTGTGACTGAATGATGCAGTTTCATCTCAAACACACGTGATTCTCACAGTGTTTCATTGTCTGCATGTCAGTATACGAGGACATGAACACACAAACTTCATCTCCAGAGCTGCTTTACATTGTTTTGTTTGAAAAAACTACCATAAAATACACACTGAAACTCAAGATCTTCATGACAATTGCCAAAACAAAAGTTTGGATTGAACTGTGGTTTGAAAATATACTACTACTGTATTCTAAAATGTACTTCTCTCTACTAACAATATGTATGCCTTTGCACTGTAAAAAACAATTTGTTGAGTCAACTCAAAGTAATTTGTTATCTGGCTGCCTTAAATTTTTAAGTTGAGTCAGCTTGAAATGTTAAGTTGTACTAAGTGACAACTTAGAAATTTGAGTTTACTCAACTTAAAATGTTAAGGCAGCTGGGTAACAAACCCAGCTTTTAAGTTTAACAAACCAAATTTTTTGTTTAGTCAACTCAAATATCTAAGTTGCCACTTAGTACAACTTATTTAAGTTGACTAAATGTAAAATTTTAAGGCAGCAGGGTAACAAATTATTTTAAGCCTACTCAACAAATTGTTTTTTTACAGTGTTTTTTTTTTATTATTTTCTTTTTTGATTATTTTTAATTAGTTTTGCTGCGAATAAATTATATTTTAATTTGATTAAAAAAAAAAGTATATATATATATATATATATATATATTTAAAGTTTATTAAGTTATTTCATTTGACACCATTTTTTTTTTTTTTTTTTTTTTTTTTTTTTATAAATTTGTATGAATTAAAACTATTTAGGGGAAAATAAAATGTGTCGCATGTGGCCCTAAATTTAAAGGTAGATATTTAAGTTTAACTGTGAACAAACAAGTTATGTTTACATTCATTCTCAAGGTCTAACAAACATGTGGAAAGCATTTGCTTCCTCATTAATTGTAAACATCATGGTAAATATTGATATTGTATAATATATATATATATATATATATACATAACTGTGATAATGTTGTTTGTGGGTTGTATCGCCCATTAAGCTGTAAATATTTACTTTTATAATTGCATCAAATACCGTAATTGTCCTATACGCAATAGTCAATGAAAATCTCTGCAGTCAGCTTTCAAATAGATATTTTTCATTTAGTAAAGGAATGCAGATGCGTTTTGATCAATAAAAGGTATCGACAGTCTTTTTAGTCTGTGGATCTTAGTCTCAATCGATGTTTTCTCTCACAGTAAATCTGGAGAACAGAAGGAGTGACTGTCCTAGTTTTCACGTCCCTATCTGTCATTTGTCTGGTCTTTCTGGGTGTCCACCTGTGCAGTGTGATTTCTGGGACACTGACCAAGTGTTAGTGCGAGTGCTGGGGCACATGGGTAAATGTGGACTGACGCGCTGCTGCTCTCCTGTGGTGGACAGGAAGCTGTGGATGTCAGACGCCAGAGCTCTGATCTCACAATACCCTTGTGAAAAAGAGGTGTGCTTTATCGTACTGCATGTGCACTTGTAAGTGATAACCTCCAATTGTTGCCTTCAAGAGCCATTTCTATCTAATTTAACTTAACACTGAAATTGGATTTGCCGGTATAAATTACTGTATACAGGTTGGTTCAGTAATGTTAAAAATATTTTTAACTTGAATAAAACCAGTTCATTTATGTATTACCATTTTTTTGAAAATGGTAAAAAAAACCTGTAGTTTGAGATGGTAATAAAATAAAAGACCACCTTAGTGTAGTTTACATGTCTAATTAAATGTTTTACTTTAAAGTACATTTTAAATTATGTTTTAATAATTGCATTTAATGAAAGTGGAATGTAATATACGTGCATACAATATATACATACTGCAGTGTAATTACACCTTAATATAACCTTAACACAGTTATATTAACGTGTAATTACATATATATATATATATATATATATATATATATATATATATATATATATATTACATGTATATATATATATATATATATATATATATATATATATATATATATATATATATATATATATATATATATATATATATATTAAGATAGCAGACTTTACAATGACCCAAAGCCTCCATTGCTGTAATCGAATTGATGTCTCATAAAATTGGTAGAAAATATATTAAAAACTATTTTACTGGTTTACTGGTATGAAAGCAAACTCTTTTCTTGTGATGTTTGGCTAGATGATGTTTTTCTCAGCGGTCCAGGAATTTAGGTCAGCATGATGCAATCACAGCTGAAGAGTCAGTAACTGGCCTCCTAAACAAGATTAAACAGTCTTAGCCGTAGCCTGCTAGAAATGATGATGGATGGAGTTATGAGGAGGAGGGCTTTAGCTGAGCTATCATGTGAAATACATCAATGTATTCCTGTATTATGCAACTAATGTAGCATTTTGAATGCTGAAACCTTACATTTCAAGTAGTCTTCCAGGTTAACTACATTTTCAAACTCTGAGGTGGCGAGTGTGGAGCACACTCACTTATGCTATGTTTAATTTCGGTTGCCTCTAGCCTGAGTCCACATTATTAATTGTCATTGGTTACGCAGCTTTCAACTTAAGTTTTGTGATGGCATCTGGGGTGGCTAATCAAATTGTAGGGGAGGTCAGGGCTACTCAAAGCCGCCCATCTGCACACTTCCTTTTTGGAAAATATGTCGAGGACACCTACACATTATACATTCTTCAGACAGGTAATGCCTGATTTTGCATGATACCAGGAAGGATACAGAGAAGGAATGTTACCGTGTGGCATTTGGGAAAAATGTAGGCAAAAATGCAAAAAAAAAAAAAAAAAAGGTAGAGATTTTAAACTTTCTAGTTCAATAGCCTTTTGTACTTGTATTTTGACATACAGCACATGCATTTTTCCCATTGTTTTTTTTACGAACTGTTTATCATCATCCTCACAGCTCATAATATCCTCCTCTGTACGATGACATTTCCCTTTTAACATGTTTTCATGTAATTTCTTCCTGTCTGCTTCCTTCTTTAGAGTGACCACACTTGTAGGTATGTTAGATATCTGCTGTGTACAGTGCATTCAGGATGGGATCACTACTTACATTTCAGCCAAACCTCTAAATGTTAACAGAAAGAAAATGTTTCACAATAATAAATTAAAAATAATTAATCAAAATTATGTTATAATGGTTGATCTGTATAAAAGTCATGGAAATTCTTTGTATTATAAGAAAGGAAAGAAAGAAAGAAAGAAAAGGAAAACCTCTACATTTGTTATAGTCAAATAAATTGTTTGTTTCAATAATATTTATATTTTGGTTCAACCAAAATTTCTGGTTCTACCATAAATTTTGATTTAATATATTAAAAAAAAAAAAAAAAAATGAAAAAGTAAAATAAAACAAATAAAAACACAAACCAAAATGCTACTTAATGTAGGTCAACATAATTCATTTATATTTAGAATATATTTTGGGGATATTTATAGATTAATGTCACCATAAAGAAAAGCTGAATTAGTTATTATATGAAAGTAGAATTTAAAAAATATGAAAAAAATAAAAAGATTATTTATTTAAACACAAACCAAAATGTTACTTAATGTAGGTCAACATAATATATATCCTTTGTTTCTTTTATGTACTATTAAAAAACAAAACAATATGATTTTTGATTATAAAAATGCACTGTTGTTTCTCCTTTTTGTCAAGTGCATTAAGGTTAGGGCCCCTAAATGGCTGAAACACAATAGATAATAAAGATAATAAAAATTAATTTAACAGTTATTTTGCATGTGCTTTTTTCTTTTACTGTCAATTGCTTCTGAGTATGAGCTGATTTCGTGGTGGAGCATCTTTATTTAACTGTTGGATGAAGCATCCGCAGCTATTCAGAGCTATTAAAGTGCATTATTCCATTTCCAAGCACTCAAAGCTGATGTCAAAAGTGTTTCCAGCTGTGCGGAGTGGTTGCTTTGAGAGCTACATACACTGTATGCTTTAAAAAAAAAATCCTGCACCAACGTCAGCCCATAAGATGGAGGTCTTCCTCTCTGGAAGTGGCAGGATGTTGGACAGTGATGCTCAGGAAGGCTTTGGCAGGCCAACAAAGACAGACCCTCATCTGTAGGGTGTAGGTTTTCGGGACCAGCATCCCCTTTGGCAGGCACACAGAGGCCGCTGCCATGAGCCGGGGATGAGGACCCATGAGACTCTGGCTTTTATTTACTCAGGCGGCTAGCGTCCTGCACATTTCTCGTCTGAGTGAAGGAAGGAAAAAACAAGACAAGTAAGAGAGACAAAAACATGCTGTCTTTTTGCCCTGACTCTGATCCCATCAGTCAGTGTTCACACTCTTGTCTGTGAGCACTAGACAAAGCTGACACTGATCTTAAAACGTGTTAAATCGCAATTGGACTGTGAGGTTCGCTGATCAGAAGTACATTACTTGCGTATTTCATTGTATCGCATTTTGTTTAAACATCGTTTGTACGTTTAGTTCAGAATGTTCCAAACTGTGCAGTCAATAGGACAGGGAGAATTATTCAGAATGTGTATCTTGGGCTGAGCTGCATAAAGCTGTGAGTTCAGAGGAACAGCAGGTCAACCTGCATTGTTATCTGTTTCCTGAAGATACGCTGCCAAGGGTTAAGTGCTCATAAATGCATTTTGCTGTGGCAGATCCTGAGGTAAAAACAATGGAAGAGACATGAATATGTGAGTAGGTTGCTTGAAGATGTCTCATAAATCCTGCCCGTTTCCCCTTGTTTTTCTCTTTCCCAGCAAAGCCGTTTAGCAGTTTTTTTGGTTGGCAGTTCACTCCGTTATTTAAAGGGATATGAACAAAAATTGGGCTGATTGGTTGTCTGAAAAACTAGCTGGGTTTAAGCAAGGCTTGTATAATTAGGTTGCATTATGTGCAGCAGCATCCACCAGATGTTTCTTATAAGCTAATATATAGATGTGACCTTTTATTTAGTTAAACATCTTCTTTTGAAGTCCTGAATGCAAAATGATGCTCTTTAGTGTAAGCTTGGACTCACGGGGTGATCCTTGATCTGCACGCAAAAGTTTATAACTGAAATATTGTGAGTGCACAACATCCAACAGTTAGTGGCTTTTTTATACTGCACTTATTTTAAGCTGGTCATTTGTCTGTTCTGACAGTCACCTGGGAGTGTGTACCTTACTATAACAAATCAGAACCAGACTCCAAAACATTTTAAGTCCTAGTATGTGTGTTTTTTAATACACATTTCATGGGGTGTACTTACTTTTTCACTGATTTGATGATTATGGTGGATTAAATGTAAAGAATTAAGAGAATAAACCTATTAGATTGATTTATTCCAGGTGCTATTAGCACTTTAAATGACAACATGTTATCAGCATGACAAAATGCTCAGAAGGTGAGAGTTTCCTGTCTCAACTATTTGAGAATTGCACACCACTTTAAATACATGTCAGCTACAAATACATATTAAACCCATTAGGCGACCTTGCTGTCGTCCACCAACCAACTATTGGATTAGCCTTTTTTATATTTCAGTGGTTTGTAGTGGCAGGTCACCTTTTGAATTGATTACATTATTGGGTTACATTATTGGGTTATATACTTATAATCGTATATACGTATATATCCACAGCACACAATAAATGATTAAAAACATGACTACTTTGTGTCAACCTACCTGTAATGTCCATGGTTCACATTAAAGGTGACCTATTATGACCCTATTTACAAGATGTAATATAAGTCTCAGGTGTCCCCAGAATGTGTATGTGATGTTTCAGCTCAAAATAACCCACACATCATTTATTATATCATTTTGAAAATGCCTATTTTGAGTATAAACAGAAGCGTGCTGTTTTCATGCATGTCTCTTTAAATGCAAATGAGTTGATGTTCCCCACCCCCTTTTCCAGAATAGGGCTGCACCTTTACAGCTTTTTAATTATCATGTCTATCACGCTGAAATCATGCGGTTTAAAGCCATATCAGTTTAAACTTCTGATAAATGGTTTTTGGAGCACACACATCCAAAGCACGCACACAGAAAACTGCATAAGAGTACTAAACTAAGTTCTCTTTCATGTCTTATTGTGCTTAAACAGGTAAACCAGTGGGAAAGAAATCATGTTTATATTAGATCTGTGTTGCAGCAGCGTAATATACAGTAAATAAATCAATAAGTCCAGAACAGATAGCATGCTTTGCTCAAAGTTTTGCCATGGCATTAAAACTGGTACATAGTTGTTGCTAGTGAAAACAAAATGGCAACGCTATGGGTGGAAACGAGCAGATTAAGGGGTGGTAATACTACAATAATAAGATTCCCTTTCTATGTTACATTTTCTGAGTTGGTAGATGCACTGGGGGGCCCTATTATAGTCAGATAAATTATAGTCAGATATAGTCAGATATTTATGATATGTCACCTTCATGATATACATTGTTTCCAAGCAGATTTACATAAAATACTGCATGCAAAAAAGAACAGCTTATGCAATACCCATATTAACAGCTTATGCTACACTAATATTACAGGTGACATCATTCACACAATGCTTGTCAGGAAGGAGCATTTACTCCATGCTCCAAATCATCAGGAAATAAGAAAACAGGTTGACCTGCTGTTCCTTTAAACACACATATCTAAAGAGTGTGTCAGTAAAAATATCAATTAATCTAGTCATTTTTCTATAGCATACTCACAGAAGCACCTTGTTGCATCTGTATGCCACCAAACAGTAAAAAGGTAACAGTCTTCGGTTTTGTCTTCTGGTTGTTTTTGACAGATGGAACTGATGTAGAAGATGACCCATCCTGCTCTTGGCCAGCATCGTCGCCATCTAGTAAAGACCACACATCTCCAGGCCATGTCGATGAATATGAATATGGTGAGGATGAAGGAGGTGCAGGCCTACCCTACCCATGCCAGTTTTGCGCAAAATCCTTCAGTCGCCTGAGCTTCCTTAAGTGCCACGAGCAGAGTCACAGAGATAAACTTCCTTTCAGCTGCACATACTGCAGTCGCTTGTTCAAGCACAAGCGCAGCCGTGACCGACACATCAAGCTTCACACGGGTGACAAAAAGTACCACTGTGGAGACTGTGACTCTGCTTTCTCACGCAGTGATCATCTAAAGATCCATATGAAAACGCACGCTGCCAACAAGCCCCATAAATGCCCAGTGTGTCGCCGGGGGTTCTTGTCCACCAACTCGCTTCACGGACACATGCAGGTGCATGAACGCGGGAAGGATGGAGCAAATACAAGGTCCCCTCAAGAGTGGAGGTTAAAAGAGACGCGCAAATGCAGCCGCTGTGAGGAGGGTTTCGACATGCCCGAGGAACTGCAGAAGCACATTGCAGAAAGTCACCCAGAGTGCTCTTCTCCTGTAGGAGGGAGTCTAGAACCTGGTCTGCAGTGCATCTACTGCCACGAGCCGTTCAGTGATGAAGGAACACTTCTGAGCCACATCGATCAGTTGCATGGGAGAGATAGAAAGAGCAACACATGCACTGTGTGCTCTGAGCAGTTCCCCACTGTAGAGGAGCTCTACACTCACATGGATATCCACCAACTTCCAGAGTCCAGCAATAGCCCCTCTGTGTTGCCCGTAGGGTATACTTCTGTTTCAAGCACTACCCCAGACTCGAACCTTTCGGTTGACAGTTCAACCATGGTGGAGGCCGCTTCTACAGTGCCCAAGACACGTGGGAGAAGAAAGAGGGCCACCCATAATAACGTGTATGGGCGATCTGCCAAACAGCCAAAAATCGAATACAGCTGCATTTACTGCAACAAACAAGTTTTCTCAAGCCTCGCTGTGCTGCAGATTCATCTTAAGACCAAACATGTTGACAAGCCGGAGCAGGCTCATACCTGCCAGTTTTGCTTGGAGATCCTTCCATCGCTTTGTAATTTGAACGAGCACCTGAAACAGATCCACAATGCCAAGGATCCCTCAGGTGTACTTGCTAACCTGTCTGATGACCTGCTGCAGTGCAACTTCTGCCCAGAGGTGCTTGGAGATCTTAATGCTCTGCAAGAGCACATACGGTGCTCCCATGGCTTTCCAAATCCAGTCGCCAAAGAAAGCAATGCATTCTTTTGCCCCAAGTGCTTTATGGGATTTTTGACTGAGGCCAGTCTAGAAGAACATGTCAGGCAGACCCATTGTGACTCTGGAAGCGTGCAGTTTGACTCCCCTCTAGCAGTCACTCCAAAAGATCCCATTGTGGAGATCTACTCCTGCTCTTACTGTACCAACTCCCCCATTTTTAACAGTGTCATTAAGCTTAACAAGCACATAAAGGAGAACCACAAGAACATCCCTCTTGCTCTGAATTATATCAACAATGGGAGAAGATCTCTGCGGGTCCTCAGCCCCTCATCTCCAGTCTCTGTAGAACAGGCCTCACTATTCAAACAGAACAGCTCTTCCTTATGTTCAAGCGAGTTTATTTGTAACCAGTGTGGTGCTAAGTACACCAGCTTAGACCTTTTCCAGACACACCTAAAGACCCACCTTGATAGTGTCGTGCCACAGCTAACTTGTCCACAGTGCAACAAGGACTTTCCTAACCAGGAGTCTCTTCTGAAACATGTGACTGTTCATTTCACCATCATGTCCACATACTACATCTGTGAGAGCTGTGACAAGCAATTCACATCTGTGGATGACTTGCAGAAGCACCTTCTAGATATGCACACCTTTCTGTTTTTTCGCTGTACTCTCTGCCAGGAGGTGTTCGACTCTAAAGTGTCAACTCAACTCCATCTTGCGGTGAAGCACAGTAATGAGAAAAAGGTATACCGATGTACTTCCTGCAACTGGGATTTCAGGCATGAGGCTGACCTTCAAATGCATGTCAAACATAGTCACCTTGAAAATCAGGGTTGTTCACACCGTTGCATCTTTTGCGGTGAGTCCTTTGGCACAGAAGTCGAGTTGCAGTGTCATATTACCACCCACAGCAAGAAGTACAATTGTCACTTTTGCTGCAAAGCTTTCCATGCTGTTTATCTACTAGAACGTCACCTTCGTGAAAAACACTGTGTGTTTGAGGGAAAGACCCAGAATTGCAGCACCAATGGATCCACGTCCGGTAGCGGTGATTCAGTTGCCAAAGAT
The DNA here is from genome assembly GCF_022985175.1 of Labeo rohita. Classification (NCBI taxonomy): domain Eukaryota; kingdom Metazoa; phylum Chordata; class Actinopteri; order Cypriniformes; family Cyprinidae; genus Labeo; species Labeo rohita. The sequence continues at coordinate 2,463,189 of NC_066870.1, read as the reverse complement.
GATGGAGACTTACAGGCTTTTCTAACCAACAGCCATGGTGGCACTGGTGCAGGGGAGTCTCATAACAGTCGGGATGGCAGCGAAGAAGACTTTGACACCTCAGAGGTCATGTACAGCTGTGACATCTGTGGTGCATCCTATACCATGGAGTCCCTCCTAACCAACCACCAACTTCGTGACCATAACATTCGACCAGGAGAGAGTGCTATGCACAAGAGAAAGGCAGAAATGATCAAGGGAAACCACAAATGCAACGTCTGCTCTAGAACTTTCTTCTCGGAGGGAGGACTTCGGGAGCACATGCAAACTCACTTAGGGCCTGTCAAACACTACATGTGTCCTATTTGTGGAGAGCGCTTCCCGTCCCTACTTACTCTTACAGAACACAAGGTCACTCATAGCAAAAGCCTAGACACCGGAAGCTGTCGGATCTGCAAATTACCTCTGCAGAGTGAGGAAGACTTCCTGGAGCACTGTCAGATGCATCCAGATTTGCGCAATTCCTTGACTGGCTTCCGCTGTGTGGTCTGCATGCAGACTGTCACCTCAACTCTAGAACTCAAGATCCACGGCACCTTTCACATGCAAAAGACTGGAGCGGCGTCTACAAATCAACCAACTCCATGCTCAGCTGCCACAGAATTTCAACACAGTCAAAGCCAGAAAGTCTTCAAGTGTGCTGCATGTCTCAAAGAGTTCTACTCTAAGCAGGACTTGGTGAAACTTGACATTAATGGCTTGACATACGGTCTTTGCACGCTATGTGTCAATGCTGCTGGTAGCAAGAGTTCGACTCTAAATGGAGGAAAACTGTTGCATCAAGGGGCTCAGACCTCAATGGGTCCTGTTGTTGGATGGACCCAAGGGGAGAGCCTTAGCCCAGGTCCTGTGAAGAGAAAGGCTGTCTGTTCTTCCTCATCATCTTCATCAGTATCACCCTCTATTTCCAAGACCCGCTGTTCCAGTTGCAATGTTAAATTCGAGTCAGAGGCAGAGCTTCAAGCACACCTGCAAACAGTGCACAGAGACCAAACACCAGAAGCTGCTCTGTTACGGACCCCCGATGGCTCCCCCATGTCACGAGTTAGCCCAACCCAAAGTGATGAGGTAAGGTGCCCCTTACAGTAGACCTACAGTGCATGCTTAGTACTATGTAAAAAAATAAATAAATACAATTGTCATTAATTACTCACCCTCATGTAGTTCTATACCCATAAGACCTTCGTTCATCTTTGGAACACAAGTGAAGATATTTTTGATGAAATCCAAGAGCTTTCTGACCCTGCATAGAAAGCAATGCAACTACCACGTTCAAGGCCCAGAAAGGTAGTTAGGACATCGTTAAAGTAGTCCAAAATGACATCAGTGGTGCCATCTTAATTTTATGAAGCATGCATTGTGGTACTTTTGTGAATGAATGCCGAAGATTGGCACGGAAGAGAAAAAATTGTTGAATAAAATTGTTATTTTAGTTTTCTTTGCACACAAACACTCTTGTAGCTTCGTAAAATTAAGGTTGAACCACTGATATCACATGGACTGTTTTAGTAATGTCCTTACTACCTTTCTAGGCCTTGCATATGGTAGTTGCATTGCTGTCTGTGCTGGGTCATAAAGCTCTTGGATTTAATCAAAAATATCTTAATTCGTATTCCAAAGATGAACGAAGGTTTTACAGCAGGGGTGCCCAAACTTGGTCTTGGAGGGCCAGTGTCCTGCAGAGCTTAGCTCCAACTTGCCTCAACACACCTGCCGGGAAGTTTCCAGTATGGCTAGTAAAAGCTTGATTAGCGTCTAGTTGAGGTTGGAACAGGCTAGTTGAACTCTGCAGGACACCGGCCCTCCAGGATTGAGTTTGGGCACCCCGTCTTACAGATTTTGAACCACATGAGGGTGAGTAATTTATTATTTTTGTTTTTATTGGGAAATATTATTTTACATAAAGAGGAGAGTTAAACTTTATTTTGAAGGTCCTATTTAGACATTCTGTTGACTATAAGTAACTTTGCAACTACATGTCAAGTAACTCTCATTGGAGGTCTTAGAGGACCATCAAAATAAAGTGTTTCCAAGAGGAGTGCAAAAACACATTTATAAGGGACATCTATGTTCTTCTTTCAGCATCACTGTCCAACACTTTTTACTTCTATTTGGTGTTTCTTTTTTCCCACTGTTTAGAAGAAGACTTACCAGTGCATCAAGTGTCAGATGGTCTTCTACAGTAAATGGGACATTCAGGTCCATGTGGCCAATCATATGCTAGGTAAGACTGATTTAACTGGATCTGTAAGCAATGGCTAAACATTTGTCATGTCAATGTTCAGTTTGGGGTATTGCTGTCAGGTGTGACCATGTAACTTGTTTGCCATTTGGATCTTTTTATTTATTACATCTTGTATGTGTGTCTTGTATACATTCAAGGATAAAAGAGGAATTTAAAACTTAAATAATGGTTAAATAATTCAGTTTGAGTGTTTGGACAGAATGTCACAGAGAAGAAAGTTTCAGGATGGAATGTTGTATTTCAGGAAAATAACAGAATTAGTCAAGGGTCTTATGTGGTTATCTTCTCTCCTGTTCTTTATTCATTACTTTTATTCATTCCTATTCATGATTTGGTGTACTTTATTGAAAGAGAATGTGTCAGAACAGAATTGCCTCTCTGCTTCAAAGAAGCATGTTCCATTTTTCTCAATAGATATAGAAGCCTTCAATTTCCAGTTGGTTCTGCTGAAGCGTGTTCTTTTGCAGTCTCCCAGCAAATGTAAATCTGGACTGTAATTCCCTCTCAAGCAGCATGTGCCAAAACTGCAACGGGAAAAAAACAAAGGCCTGATTTGAGAAGCTTTAAATATCTTTTCCCTTGAAAAAAGGGCACACTTTCTCCTCTTAATGGCCATCTGTAAAGATGTGGTGAAACAGGGGGCCGCGGGGTTATCTGCGCTCAGCTGTCAGTGTTATTAGCCTATGTAATGGAGCAGGCGCTATGCTCTTCAGGGTGTTGTTTTCAAGCACATGTCCCTGCTTTATTGCCATCGATAACTCTAAATATGTAGAGAATGGGATGCTATTAAACATGAGCACAAAAGCCAGTAGGTCCTCGTAACCTGGCCTTGTGGTTCGTAAATATAAAAAGGTGTGCTTTGTGCATTTTTTCCTGGCAGATTTCATTCGCAGTCATTAATATTGCTGATTTCCACAGAGACATCTTCCAGAAGGCAATCGGATAAGGTAAGGAGGTGGAGGTAGGTGTGAACTGGACAGTAGGGACTGATCTTGGCCACAGGAGCCCTGAGGTGCCTGCAAACAGAAACTCGAACAACTAGAATGGCCCAATTCCAGATTTGCTGTTTAGTTGGTTAGTCTTTTGTTGAAGATGTAGAAAGACTTTGAGGAGTTCGTTGGTTTGACTCATGTGCATGATCCAGCCAATAACATTTGATTTGTCAGCACAACCCCAACATATTTTAGATTTTATGAGATCAGGCAAAAGGAAAAGGGCCAATTTCCATCCTCCTCTAAAGCTTTTGCCAAGTTGGTGGGCCACCTTCTCAAGGACGGTCACACATGGGCGTCCTGCATGTGGCGTGAGGTGGGGGTGGCTGATTACAGTGGCTCACGCTCAAGCAACAAACACATCCAGCCTTGTGTCGCTCCGTCGCTCGGCGGGGAGCGAATGGCCTGGGCGGCCCAGCCAGAGGAAGGTGGGTGAGGTGGATGGCAGAGAGCAGTTGGTGGAGGCTTGGAGCAGTGTAGGATGCACATTTGTTGTCCAGCAGGCCACTCTGTGTGAAGCAGCGCTGTGGGCTGGTGTCATGCTGAAAGGAGAAAATCTTCTGAATAAAGAAGAGGAATGAAGTGGGTAAACAGAGCAGAGGAGAAACGTTACTGTCGAGGACCTTTATTGTGGTGTGTAGTGTGTCCTGTTAGATAAGTTAGTTTTTTGTTAAATGGATCATGTAAACCAATGCTTGCTTCATTAATGTCAATCAGATTTTTTTTTTTTTTTTTTTAAGTGCATTTCTTGACAGTATCTCATTTTGTTGCCATTTCCAAGCAGGCACTAATTTGGGCACATCCTTTCACTCAGTAAGAAATTCGTGGTGAAAGAAAATGTATAATGCAATAAAGTGAATGAAAGTCACACAAAATAAAAACTGCTGTGACAAATGCTGATCCAAATTCAAATGTCTCTTTCAAAAATTAGAATGATCTAAAAGTTGTCAAATTATGAATCAGCCCAACATCTTCTTAAACTCAAAGTAATATCTTGTTTTCTGTCTTTATTCAAGCCAGTATGTTTTTAATCAAATGAAACTACCTCTAGGTAAATCTACACCTGATCCAATAATTTGAACATTATTTAGATTTTTTATTTTCATAATTTTAACAAGTTCATCAAAAATATTCTCAACTTAAAGGATTAGTTCACTTCCAGAATAAAAATTTCCTGCTAATTTATTTACCCCCATGTCATGGCATACAAGTTTCAGTAGAAATAGCATTAAAATACATTAAAGTTTACCGTAAATGCTGTACACATTAACCACATTTTAAAGACAATAACATTTTTTTGTGAAATAACATATGAAGATGCATTCAGGTCCTGCTTAAGGGGGTAAATATCACTCAACTAACTGCATTTAATATATATTTAAACTATAATTTTTTATGTATTTAGTTTTTTGCAGTAAACATGCACTTTAGTGTCTGAAAACATTACAGTCAGTTCTTATGCATTCATATTCTTTTAAAGTATATTATTTCCATAAGTACTCTCTTAAAATGTGTGCTTTTTTCACTAGGACATACAGCACTGTTACACATGACTTGATATGTAGCTATTCTGTAGATTTTTAGGGGTCTCCATGTTTGTGGCATTTCTGGAGCTCGGCTCAGTGTGGTTTCTCTTGTTTTTCTTATTGCTTTGGCCCCCTGGGCTCTGATGGTGAACAGGATGCTGATTAGTGAACTCTCTCATTGAAGTCCTTCATGATGCCCTCTGGCTGCAGTCATGGAACCCTGTGGAATGTTCCAGTGTGTTCTAATAAGATTCAGGTGCTTCAAAACAGTGGACTCACGCCAGATCTTTCCTAGCTCCCAGCAACACAGTTTATAACTGTTCTCTCTATAAAGGAAATCAACACCTTGAGCTGAACTTCGTCTAAATACCCTGACTATACCATAGTGTTTATAAAAGCAGTAGTCTTTATCATGACTGTTTTTATGCTAATGAGTAAAAATGCTTGTTTTTATTCATTTCTATCAGGTTTAAGTTCTTTCAAGAGTTGGAACTGTGAGGTAGCTTGTCAATGAACAGGTCATAAATGAGCTTGGATAATTTTTGAAGTGGCTCGGCCTTCTTTGTCTCTTCTGACTGGGATTTGATTGTTTTAACCTCATCCCAGATGTAGACTTTTAACAATTTTTATTTATTTATTTATTTATTTTTTTAAATAGATTTTTTTCTTTTCAAAAAGCAACATACGTGTTCACCTAAAGAAAGAAAGTCATGTACATCTGGGACACCGTGGGGTGGGTTTTTTGATTGATTGATTGATTGATTGATTGAGTGAAGTATCCCTTTAATTACACAGGAGACAACAGTGTCAGCGAAAAGCATGCTTGAGATGAAATATATAAGATATTAAGAAAATCAAAGGTTAAAAAAAGAAGGTTAATATCATGTAACCCAGTCAGTAAAATAATTTTGATTGCATGTATGTGCATAATTTTTCAGTCAAGCATTTTTTTCTAATTTTACTATACGTGTGAATGATCATGATTTAATTGTATGTATTTTTGGTACATAAAATAGTAGCTAAAAAGCAAGACAACTGCCCTCCATCAATCATCAATTCCACTACTGAATGCTGTAAACATAATTAAATATATAATTCAAATAGTGTTATAGTGTGAAAATTGCATTTACAAAATTAGTCCTCAGTTTCTAAAGTGCTTGTAGTTGAAGAAATGCCCATGTATGAGATAAATAAATAATCTTCATTGACTACGTTTGTAGCTGGTGTTGAAATGCCCTTGAAAGAAGACCATCTGCATTTCATTACCCATATTGCCTCTCCCCCCACACACACCTTGAGACTCAAACCTTAAACACTCTCTTTCTTTGATTAATTTTTTACGTTTCTAATTACTAATTAACTTGAGAGATGTCTAATGTAGTCCTCCTTCATTGAGGTGCAGGGAGGACAACAGATCATTAGCTTCAATAATGAATGTGGATGGGGCAGATAATGGCCTGTGATATGCCCACACTGACAGCTGTATTCACAAGATGAAGGTTTTTGTGAAATACAAAAGGAGCTGAAAGCTTCTGTTGCTCAGATATTTAAAATGTTGACATAAAAAGGTTGATCCAATGTGTTATGTATTTATTTATTTAGTCACAATTTATAATAATAAGAATAATAATAATAATAATAATAATTATTATTATTATTATTATTATTATTATTATTATACTATTCTTTATATATGTGACCCTGCACCACAAAAAACAGTCATAAACCAGTCAATTTTATGAAATATACATTCTGAAAGTTGAATAAATAAGCTTTCCATTGTTGTATGGTTTGTTAGGATAGGACAATATTTGAAAATCTGAAATCTGAGGGTGCAAAAAAAATACTAATCAGAAATTAAGTTTTGATATATTTACAGTAGGAAATTCACAAAATATCTTAATGGAACATGACCTTTACTTTATATCCTAATGATTTTTGGCACAAAAGAAAAATGTATAATTTTAACCCATACATATGTACTGCTACAAATATACCCATGCTCCTTAAGACTTTTTTAAGCTTTACAGTCCAGGGTCACATACACTCTCAAAAATAAGGGTGCTTCACGATGCCGTAGAAAAACCTTGTTTGTCTAAATAAATTTAAACATCTAAATTTAATATCTGTAAAACCTTTGTGTTCCACAGAAGGTTCTTTGTGGTGAAAGAAGGTTCTTCAGATTATAAAAAGGCAAGAAAGTGATGGTTCTTTCAAGAACCTTTGACTGAATGGATCTTTGTGGAACCAAAAATGGTTCTTCTATGGCATCGCTGCAAAGAACCTTTTGAAGCACCTTTATTTTTAAGAGTGTATATCATTGTCTTGGTGGCTCAAAAAACATTAACAAATGGTAAAATAAATAAAACGTATTACTTGAAAATGTCATCCTAATTATCTCTTTTTTAATAGTTGACAATTTGACCAAATCCTGAGTTATTCTTTAAAGGTTTGTTGTCAAAGCATCAGATCTGTGAGCTTTAACCAATCCAGCTAATCCAAAACAAAGAACCAAATTAATTAGGTAATTAGCAAACTTATCCTACCATGATTTTATCTCATCTGTAGACAATTTAAGAAGAAAAAGGATGCATGCTTTATACTCTCACTCTTCTGATAATACATTTTTTAATGTAAAAATCACAGTCATGTTGAGGTTAAAACTTAAAACACATTGAACATGTTTCAGACTTTTCATTAGTCAGTTGCACGTTTGCATGTAAAACTTGGTATTAGATAGATACATAGATAGATACATAGATAGATGGTAGAACTTGAAATTACTGAAGGCCTTTGTTGTTGTAATATCTTTCATCTTAAAATATTCAGATCTACTGAAACGTGTATCTAGACAAACAAACACAAAACAAAACATTACTGTGGAAAAAGTGTATGTTCATCTGGGAAATCATTTAGAACTTAAAGTCATTTTCAAGGTTCACCAGCGTGGCATGCTCAGCATTTCCCATCATTAAGAGCATGAAGTGTTAATTGCAGTTTGATCTCATTAGTGATTAGAGTCATTTTCTTTGAGCATCTGAACTTCTCTTATGAAGACTTCTCTTCTTAATGGCAGCGTTGCCTGCCGGTGTCTGCTAACTCCGCCGACTTTGGGGAAAGATGCTTACGCTGTAATGATTATTATCATTAAGAAGTATGAAGGTGCCAAGCGTTGGTGACCCAGCTGTTCATTAAAGCAGGGATTTTTTTTGTAGCCGGAGTTAAAGCATCCACCCATGAGCAGACCTCCACCTGCGCAAAGTCCGTCTCTGTCCATATGACACCATTAGCTTTCTTCTATGACCTCCACACAAGCCCTTTTTATGCTTTTGTAGGTTTTTGGTGAAGCTAGAAGGAGTTTTTATTTATTTCATGTAATATTATCAACATCACAAACTGGTTTGAATAAGCACCATTTAACTGCATTTTTGTTTTTAAGATGTAAATGGAAATATTTGTCCTTATACAACTTTAATTAAAATGAAACGGAAAGTTCTGTACTTACAATTATTGTCAAACTTCAACTGTCTGTTATTACGCATTAATCTATATATAGGCTCTCTAATATCTGTCTTTGCTTGTCTTTTTATCATTACATTACATTCATGAATTTGGGAAACACTTTTATCCAAAGTGAATTACATTGCATTCAAAGTACACATTTCATCAGTTCATGCAATCAAACCTATGACCTTGCTTATGCTAGTGCCATGCTGTGCTACAGGAACCTCGTTAATACACAATGCCAAGTTAAAAATAGATTTTGCAAATTCACATTAAGACCCCCTGCATTCTTTTATGTTAGGCTTTGTTCAGGTATTTTCAAATAGAAAAATGCATCCTATGTGAACACTTTAAATGTGTGCAATAGATTAATAAACTAGTCATTTATTCAACTAAACGACTATTAGATTAGATTATTAGACTATTTTAATTATTAGACTTATTTTAGATTATTAGACTATTTCTATAGAAAAAGTGTAGTTTTTCAAAGAAATCATAAGTGGAGAAGCCATAAGTATTACTCCACTGCCTATACTAACACAAGATCATTGCATTCTTACAACTAGCCATGCATTTCATAAAAAAAAAAAAAGATTAATCTAATGATTTAGGGCACTAATATGTACTTTTAAAGTATTAATACTGTATGTACTTCTAAACTACTAATATGTACCTTTTAGACACTTATACGCACCATTATGCGTTCAATTATGTACCTTTTAGATTGTATACCTCAGGGATATGTACCTTAGGGTTATACCTTACCAGTTTTTTTGAGAATGTTACATTGGCTAGACCCTTTGACACCTTTCAGATAAACACATACACATTCTTATGCATGTACCTGTAATAAAAAAATGATTGAGATCTTGATTAAGATTTAAATAATCATTCAGCAAAAGAGGATGATAAAATAAGTATAAAGGAGGGGATCATAAAAAAATATTGTAATATTGTTTCATGTTTGGTAAATTACTAAGGCTGCTTGTTCAAATGGAGGTTCTGATAACCCTGTCGGGGCTTATTTTACTGTAATGGCTGTCTGTCTTCTCCCTTACATACCTGTCATGCATATATGGTTTGCCATTCCATTCATCTCTCCTGTGCTCTGGGCTGAATCTGAGAGCACGGGTCCTGACGCGGCCATCCTGCCGGTTGTTTGCCAGCTCGTGTGTCCACGTGGAATTGAGGTGGTATGAAAGCAGTGCAGCGAGTGCGGCGGCGTCCCAAGCTGCCCGTTTGCTTGCCTTCATCAGCATTCCACCGATGAGAGTAATTAAAGCTCAAATTAATTCTGCTGTAAGCAGACGAGCCGCTGAATAACTGATATTGGAGGCGCGATGATGAATGCGCCACATCAAGGGTGAAGCCCTGGAGACACTGCAGAAAAAAGACATCTCCCTTTGTCTGCTCTCATTTTTACTCTGGCTCCTTTCCATAACCTAGTGAGCTGCCTTACTGCCTACATGGGCAGCTGCTTTCTAAGGCCGCGTCCTTACTGAGATGAAACCACAGGTTTAGAATGCTCTGCTCCAAATAGGTAGCAATAAAAATAGTACTCGTGTGAAAAAGACTGTAGACTCACTTTACAAATGCTTCCTGTACAGTTTGGAGTCAGTGTTAGAACAGCTTTAATGCACCTTGGCATTGACTCTGACAGAGGGATGGAACACTTCCAAAAGATATTCTCTCATTTGGTGTTTTGATGAGGACGATGGTGGTGGAGAGCACTGTCTAACACCTTGGTCCAAAAACTCCCACTGGGCTGAGATCTGGTAACTGCGAAGGCCATAGCATATGACCCATCCCCAGTGGAACCAACCCATGGCAACAAAATGCCCTCCACACCATAACGGAGCCACGGGATCCCCTAGATTTTCCTTTAATGTGTCGCTCGTCTTTCATATATATGTTGTTCTGTATACATGTTTTGTCTGCAGCCTGTGGCTCCCTCTACAATATCCATTTGGAGGCACCTCACCCTATTCTGCTGGAAAACTGCGGCCAGATGGAGGAATTTGATTAAGCAGCAGTGGAAGACCAAATGTTCCGTTGGATCCAGAGTCGGTCTGTGAGAGAGATCGGGTGGGGGGTATTGAGTAGGAGTCTAAAACGGCCTTCTGGTGTGAGCGGGCCAGCGCTCTTTCCAGAAAGAGGCAGCCGCTGGGGTGCAGTAATGTAGAAGCCCTTTTCCAACAACCAGCTGGGCCTTTTAGGAGCTGCTATCCCCACAGCAGACACCCAGCAGCCTCCGAGCAGCTTGACTCCACCATATGTGGAGGTTTTTTAACGCTCCACCTGGTTTCCCGGGAGGAAGTCGAGCCGCTGGGATGCCGGGAGCAGGTGAAATGCTCTTAATGCAGCCAACAGTATGAGAGAACAGCCCGATGAGGATGACCTTGGAGCCTGTGCCCGCGCTACAGGAACGCGGCCCAGTTGGATTTTTTACTCCACACAGCCCCACAACTTTATATCCAGATCTGTTTCTACTTTCACAAACGTAAAACACTGGAGATAAGAGAGGAATTGCCCCCCTCAACATACTCAACAGCGTACAATCTCCCTGGACCTGAAGTGGAAACTCTAAATCGCCTCTATAGTAGAAAAGACTCAATAGAGGATGTCCTTCCTTCTCCATATGAGGATGTTCAGCCTGCCACAGGAGCTGCTTAAACAGTTTTTACTTGTTATTGAGTTTGTCCTGTGCTGTTCAGTAACTGCATGGTTTGGAATGGCTACCAAACTGGACAAAAGAAGGCTACAACAGACAACAGAGAATGATTAGTGAGCACTTGCCCAACTTTCATAATGAAGAAATGGGCTTAGAAAAGAAAAAAAAATCCACAAATTCCATATACTTCCATGTACTTCTGGCTTCTGGCAGCCACTATAGCATCATTACAAATCTAAGTGGGAGGTTAGTTGCTGCACTTGGAGCTCACAGGAGAACTTCAACAAACTGATCCACTCTAACGCTCCCACAACATTGCTGTGCATACACAAAATCCATGGTTTGGTATAGGGCTGCCTCCTAATAGTCAACTAACCATTAGTTGACGAGAAGATGCTTGGTCAACCAACATTTTTTTACTCGCTTGGTTGCAGATAAAGAAAAAATTACACAGGAAGTGGCGATGTCACACAGTCTCTGACGGACAGATTGTTAACGGCTGGTCTGTGGTAATATAGTACATCGGGCAGGACATCCAAACGCTTGCCTATCATTCATCGACCTCAAATATGGCTTTTCATCTGAAAGATGTATGTAGTAGCAACTTTACTTGGGTGCTTAATCTAATGTTAACAAAAATGGGCACTATTCAAGTGTCTGTGGGGAGTTTGAAAGCAGAATAGTAGCGTGCTCACTGCATGACAGATGAAGGCGCTGGTGTGCTCTTAATATACTCCGTCACTTTTGGTCATACAGATAAAAGTAATACATCTTTTGAATCTGTGAAGACTCTATCTTTATTTGTGTGCACTCACAATAACAACAAAACATTGTGCTTTTGTAAAAAAAATGAAATCAAGCAGGATGCGCTTTCTGCTGTCTCTGTCTCTGAACTTAAGTGCGAAGCCCTAGTTTGGTATGTACTGCACCTCAGCAAATCTGAATTTTAGTAGTAAGCAAGACAGTCTGGTAGCTTGGCAAATATGTCTTCATTAGGATATAAATATAGGATGAAAGTAAGTAATTTGGAGATCACAGAAAATGCAAATGAACAGCAAATGGACTATACTTTTAGATAGATGCAAATGCATCAAAGCATCTTCAGCCAAGTAATCAGAGGGAAGTAAAAAATATTAGCCCTTATGGTTCAAACGTTATTAGCATAAACATAAGTGCAAATTTGAGCTGTTGGTGGCGCTAGAGGGTTTGAGTTAGAGACTCCAAAATTGTTGTGTTTAATGTCCAGGCTGTCCTCTATCAGTGTTTCACCGCTTTTTACAATACTGTTTGTTTTTATGGGCTAATATAGGCTCAAGAGAGGAAGAAGAAGAAGAAGAAGAAGAAGAAGAAGACTAACAATTACAATAGGTGCCTATATATCTTCGGTACTTTGCCCCTATTTACACTTACATGTGGGCGTATTAGTGCACAATATGAGGATCCTCATACAGAGTGATGATGTTATTCTGTATGGTAAACACTAATCTGTTGTTAGTGAGGTGTTGGAGACAAAGGCTCTCTCTGATTCTTTAAGCATTACTCTTCATGTTCAGATGGGCAGAATGAAAAATAGTTGCATGTATGTGTGTATATATATATATATATATATATATATATATATATATATATGCAAAGTTCTGTCATGAAACTCTAGATTTTTTCAAATTGATGATATTCACATTGTTAAATTACTTGGCACAAGCTGATTCATGTTGCATACACAGCCAATGAGCTTGCTGCTTTACATTTAAATGGCTGGTTAGCATTCACTAGAGCATTTTGCAGTGCACTGTCAGAGTTCCTCTAAAACCCTCCACCTTCCCCAGCTCCACCTGTGTAGATCTACTATATACATATATATATTTGGATGCGGTCCAAAGTGGCTAATTGGCCTGTATCTTGAGAGTACAGTGTCCAAACTGCACAAAACTTGGTACAGATGGAGAGCAGGACATTCTGAGTACACATGCCAAATGTAATCAATTTCCAATTATAAGGGCTGCAGTAACCAATGAAAGACTTGAACATTTGAACATTTGAACATCTGAACTGTGTTAACATTGATCACAAACCCCATATGCACAAGTACTGTTGTTTTGACAGTTTTGGTTCTTTTCTCTAGTTTTCTAAACAGCTGAAAGACTCTATTCACTTTCACCAAATTCCTTTCACCTTATTTTAGGCTGAAGTGAAATTCTGGCTGCATTAAGTCATTGTAGATTGTATTTAGAAAGGCTGTCTACCACCAATGAAAGGCTACATGAGTTCAGCATGCTTTGACCTCGGTGTGGTTTGTGTTGGTGTACATTTTTTTCTTCTGCTTGGTCTTCTTGACAGGTCTGGCAGCAGATCAGAGCTGGTTTTCTACTGGCAGGAGTCAGGGGAAGCTGATTTCCTCCAAAGCAAACAGTCATTTGGGTTGAAGCTTTTCACTGGACAAGTAGCACACGTGTTCACGAGCACATATGGAAAACGGGTGACTTTAGAGTGGAAAATGGAGCTATTCACACAATCATCTTTATAAACCGACAGCAGTTCCATGAGAGTCTTGTTTGTGCAGCTGTTGCCTCCATTGCATTAGATGATTTGTGGCTTGTTCCTCTAACAGTGCCCACATTACTCACCCTGAGCGGTGTCACATTGGGCATACTGCTCACGTGTACCCTTCACATACCCCAATCACCTGGAATTTACCAGGGTAATCCTGCCCAGACTCAAGTGAGGGGGCTGAAGAAGGCTGTTTCCCTTGAGATGAGATGTCAGGCGCTCTGAGTACACATCCAGCGGGAGTGAATTACTAAGGCTTTCTTCTGCGCCTGTGTTTTTTCTGTAAGTGTGTGTATGTGTGTTTTGAGCATAATTGCAAGCGTAGAGGGAGCGTATCTCTCAGTTTTGTGATTGTGAGGTGCAGACAGCAGCCCGAGGGTTCCCCCTCGTCTGCGTCGCCTCACACATCAATACAAACACACACACAACACATTCTCCCACAAGGGCGCCTACCCTCAAAATCCACTGCTAATGGAAGCCACTGCAGTTTTCAGTGAGGTTTTCATGCACAGCTTCGTGTAAACGTGATGCCAACAGATATTAACTTCATGAGGAAAAAGAAAAAAACTGTTCATCACATCATCGCTCCATTTGATTCAGTGTGAAATTACTATTTCTGACTCTAATTTTTAAAGAGCCCATGAAATCAAATGAGTTTTTTTTTAGTTCATTTATAGTTCATTTTTTGTGATCTGTATGCTAATGTACTCCTAAAAGTTGACAAAACAAATTTTAAGCAGAAAATGGACCAAAAAATATTGATGACATCATCTTGCAAATACACATTTTGTCAGTAACACTTTACAATAAGGTTCATTAGTTAACTACTTTAATTAGTATGAACTAAGAATGAACAATACTTCTACAGCATTTATTAATCTTAGTTAATGTTAATTTCATGTACTAATGCATTATTAAAATTACAAGTTGTGCTTGTTAACATTAGTAATGCACTGTGAATTAACATTAATGCATTGTGAATTAATGTGAATTAACTAACAATTAATGACTGTATTTTCATTAACTAACATTAACAAAGATTGTTCATGTTAGTACATTAACTAATATTAACTAATGGAACCTTGTTGTAAAGTGTTAACATTTTGTCCATTAAAATACATCAACTAACCTTAATCTTTAGATGACTCTGTGTAGCAGTGCTATTGGTTCATAGAGTTTCGGTACTTTTGTTTTCATTTATTGGTTTAGTGACAACTGTGACTTCGAGGAAGTATTTCTGTTTTTATGAGTTCTGGTCAATGATATCCTAAATTCATAGAAGTAAAACGGTATATATTTTGAAGGCTGTTCATCTGTAATGAATGAGATGAGTTCTTTATTTTGTAACAGAAAAATAGACTGTCTGTGATCTATTATATATTATATTTGGTTCCTATAATAACCAACTGAGACATTTAATTACTAGTTAAAATTTTATAACGTTACAGTTTGTACTATAGCTTAGCTGTTAATGAGGAAACAGCATTTGTAGTAGTATATTTTATGTATTTATTTTTATTTGTTTATTTGGTCATTTTTCACATTTGTCCAGTCTGTAAATGCGATGGTTTAAATGTGTTTTAATTGTTTAGTTTACACATATTTCGGGGTATTTGGGGTTGTGCAACAAATGCATTTTATAAGCACCAAATACTCCATTTTAGAAGTAACTCCAGTCCATTTATGGTTTCCATGTAGCAAATACTGTTTGCTTTTAATTTTTTATTTTACTATTTTTTTGTTTTACATTTCTCTGAATAAGGTATTCACCTATGGACACATTGTTATTAAATGCATTACGGTTACATATCATTTCGCCACAAGTGTATAGTTTTGTTTTTATAGTGTAATTGGAGAAATTGTCTCTAGGCCATTCAATTATTTATGGTTACTTCAATAGTTTGATTTTTTTTTATCTGTAGCATTTTTTCTTGCTGTTATTACTCAAGAAGTGAATACATCAGAGAAACGTTTTATGGAAATGTGTACAGAAAACGTAAAAGAACTTTAGTGTTTGTTCATTTAAATGCATAAACCATGCAGACGGAATAATGAGCGAGTCAGGAGGTATCACATTATGCTATAAAATAATTTTCATACATGGCTGCTCCAGATCGCTGTATCTCTGCACGTTCTATAGCACGACACAATCTGATGCGTGCTGTTTGATATCCGGGGTGTAATCTCACAGGACCTGCTCCTCCGTGCCGTCTCATTCATTTGGCATGCTGCACAACAATCTGATTTGTTTGCTAATTGTGTCCTGTTCTTTATCTGATTGGTGCTCTTGCCTCTTTTGAATTGTGAAACTATGGCAACAGGCATCAGTGGGGCGGCTACAGGAACACACGAGCCAAAGAAAAAAAATCAGCCCTGTGCTGCAGACGTTTCTGTTTTTGTATGGTTATCATCATGTAGAGGAGAGCGAATTTAAATCATTTATAGATGCAGTGATAGTTACGTGAGAGAAATCTCTGATTTGCAAAGGGTTCTTTTGTCTGAACTCTTCAAACGTTCAAGCTTTTGATGCAGCAAATGTTCCCAAGGGTCAAAATGGCTCTTTATTGACCATGTTTGATGCAGGACTGATGTCAGCTCTGCAGGCATGTGGCTTTCATTCATGTAATTACGTACACATGTCTCGCTTCTCATTTCTGAGCCGTTTATTCTTGATTTCAATGAAAACGTAAGAATGAGTGAACTGAAAGAGACGACGACAAAGCGAGAGAAAGGGCGGGCGGTGTGGAGGAAGTGTGAATCTGCTGTGTGAGGCAAGATATCGTCCCGCGTTGATTCATCACGTCTCCCTGCTGGATTGTGAAGGGCCGTCTAATGAAGTTCAGGCCGTCAGAATGAAGGGACTAATTCTGATTTAGCTGAGCTAATGAACTTCCTCTCTCCTGGTGTGAGCGGCTCATGGGGCGGCCGACAAACTGACGGAGAGACGCTGTGAGACGAGGAAAGAAATAGTGTGTAAAATGCTTATTTGGTGTACGTCGAGAGATATTACAACGAAGCGTGTGCATGCTCTGAAATTATGCTAATGCTTGGCTTTGCGTATATCTGGTCTTGTATTGAGAAGGATACAGATATGTTCCAATTAGGTCTAAAATTTGACACAAAAGCACTTACCAAACAGGTTTCAAATCAAGGAGTACTTTATCTTCATGAACCATCACACTAGCCACATATTCACCGAAAGGGAGCGAAAACTGCATTTAAAGGGACAGTTCACCCAAAAATGAAAATCCTGTTGTTTACTTAACCTCAAGTTGTTCCAAACCTGTGTGACCATCCTTCTTCTGCTGAACACAAAAGAAGGCATTTTGAAGAACGTTAGCAACCAAACAGTTTCTGGTCCCCATTGACTTTCACAGTATTTTTATTTATATTTTATATATATATATATATATATATATATATATTTTTTTTTTTTTTTTTTTTTTTTCATGCTATGGAAGTCAATGGGGACCAACAACTGTTTGGTTAGCTGCATTCTTCAAAATATCTTCAGAAGAAAGAAACTCATACAGGTTTGGAACAACTTGAGGGTGAGTAAATGATTCAAATGTTTCATTCTTGGCTGAACTGTCCCTTTAAATCAGGCTTGGTTGTTCCACAAACAAATGTGACCCTGGAACACAAAACCAGTCTTAAGTTGCACAGGTATATTTGTAGCAATAGCCAAAAACACATTGTATTGGTCAAAATTTCTGTAAATTTGTAAATTTCCTACTGTAAATATATCAAAACTTAATTTTTGATTAGTAATATGTATTGCCAAGAACGTCATTTGGACAACTTTAAAGGCGATTTTCTCAGTATTTCGATTTTTTTTTTGTACCCTCAGATTCAGATTTTCAAATAGTTGTATCTCGGCCAAATATTGTCATATCTTTACAAACAACAGATCAATGAAAAGCTTATTTATTTACCTTTCAGATGATGTATAAATACTTGTTTTATGGACCGGGGTCACAAAAGCAATTGTTCATTTCAATTAAAATTGTAATAGTCTAATTCTGCATGTTGGCAAAGCAGATTATGATGACTGTATCACTGCATAAATGCATCAACACTAGGGATCAAAAATTGGTCTTTTATTTGGTAAATATCCCAATCGTGAACTGTAAGAATTCTACTTTCATCACAAGCCCTTTTTTTTTTTTTCATAAGAATTCATAATTGCCCCTGAATATAAAGTAATTAATGCATTAAAATTCATCCTCCTACTCTACATTAACAATGCGCTTGTAATGTTGTTGGTATTTCGGTCCCAATAACCGCACACCTAGAGCATCTCCACT
>NC_066870.1:1982858-2062858 GCF_022985175.1 Labeo rohita | reverse complement strand
TCAGTGGCTCCTGTGATTAAACTCAAATCTAGGTTAACCTGTTACTTAATCTCACTGAATTACACGTTTCATCGCTTGCATGATGCGTCACATGTGCAAACCGCTAAGCCACGCCAGGAACCATCACAAGCCGGCTCTTCCACGTTAATCTTGTTGGTCACACTGATGCTCAATCCGCTCCCAGATCTTATGAAACATGAAATATGTTCAAACAGAAGGGCATGTCTTCTGCTCCAAACACAACACGTCTTTTCTGCATCTCCTCTTCCTCTGCGTTTCTCCCTTCCTACTTCCAGATCATTTCAGACATGCGGTTCTGTGAGTCGGGCCCCTGAGGGCCGGGGCCGGGCTGCTTATCGCAGCACTTTATCAGTATGAGGGAAGGGGATGTGGGTTACAGCCATCCAGCGGCTGTCAGCAAACAGGCGGTTTGTAACCTGTAACCCAGAGACGTGCGATTTGCCAGAAGAGAACAAGGGCTGTTTGAGGGTGTGATCGCACGAGGGTCGAGTGTGTGTATGTTTGTGTGTGTGTGATTACCTGACTACTGAAGATAACGTGTCTGGCCTTGTAGGATTAATACATGCCAGAACCATCTATAAGTACTGTCTTGGCTTTTTGTGTAGCTGTGCACTGTAAATTGAACAGCTACTTCTTGTTTTATAAAGCTTACTTGAAACCTGACATGGTTTCTGAGACTAAAATAATTCACCTTAAAGTGAAAAAGCTGTCATCATTTATTCACCCTACAGCATTTCTCAAAATCATTGTAAGTATAGATTTTATTAGAACCAGTGGTGTCTACAATTTATTTAGTCTTATTTAGGCTCAGCCCTGATTGTCTCAAATCCTGATTATTATAATTTTTCCTTGGAAAATTAATTGAGATATTTCATAGAGCATCTACGCTGCTCTTTTCCATCTATTGAAGATTGGGTTTGGGAATGTCAATGTCAATGTCATGTTTTTTTTTTTTTTTTTTTTTTTTTTTTTTTTTACTGTATACTATTTATTTATATTAATACCTTTTTTTATTAATTTGTACTATATTCAGTGTCTTTGGAGCCATACATAATTAGATTATTATTTTTTTTAAATTGTGTTAATTGCTGTTTTATACACTGTTATACAAATAAAATAAATAAATAAATATATAAATATATTTATATATAGATTTTTTTTTTAAATATAATTTTTTTAATTATTTTTTATATATTTTTCAAACGTAATTTTACAGAAAAGGTAAATGACTTGGAATAGGAAATACGTTTCTCTTAAAATAAAACTAATGACATTTTTTAAGTCTATGTTTAACTTAATTTACTTACTTTAATATTCTCTTTGAAAGTCACTACTGTTTATTGTGATAAACTTTTAATATATCCATCATATTTTCTTTTTTGTATTAAAACAACTACAAAAATACCAGAAAGATAAATAAAACCCACAACCATTTCTTCTTTATTTATTTATTTATTTATTTATTTATTTATTGTTTGGTTGTTAACACTTTACAGTGATGTGTCATTTGCTAGCATTAATTATTGTATTAACTAACATGAACAAACAAAAAACAATACATATATTACAGTGTTTATTAATCTTTGTTAATGTTAGTTCATGTTAGTTCACAGTGCATTAACTAATGTTAACAAACACAACTTTTGATTTTAATAATGCATTAGTAAGTGTTGAAATTAATTAGTGCTGGGCAACGATTAATTGTGATTAAACACATCCAAAATAAAGTTTTTGTGCAAATAGCATATGTGTGTGTACTGTGTGTATTTATCATTTATACATAAAGGCACACACATGTAGTATATATTTTGAAAATATTTATGTATTTACGTTTATATATTTATGTAAAAAAATCTTAAGTATATACATGCGTGTGTGTATTTATATGTACATAATAAATAAATCAATAAACAGTATACACACATACATTACAGACACAGAAACTTTCATTTTGGATGCGATTAATTGCGATTTATATTAACTGAGATTAAGAAATGCTGTAGAAGTATTGTTCATTCTTAGTTCATGTTAACTAAGCTTATTGCAAAGCGTTACCTTTTTTACACTTGCTTTTAGCAAAAAAACAAACAAACAAAAAAACAAAAAAAACCCCACAGAAACCAGATTGTACCAATATAAAAATTCCCTATAAATAAAAGACGCGGTCATTACACTTCTTCAGTATGTTTTATGCAATCCAGTGACTGTGAACATTGGACCATTGTAAACAAAGCTCTTTTTCTTGTCAGATCTCAGCTTGCGTTCCACACGTGGACAGGTGAGGCCCAGGTACAAACACAGCGGCGCTTGTTGCTCTGTCACACTTTCGGCAGCACCTCGCAGCAGTTTAAAGAGCCGGCTCTGGGCATCAGGTTACATTAGCATCCTTTTTTAGCTTCAGACCTTTTCCTCAGCACAGCCCCCACGCCACGGGTATAATACACTCTTTCATCAGCACATCATTAGCCATATGAGACATTCTGTGAAGGAACATCAAGGAGGCAGTGTTGAAAATGGAAATTTCGTCCCTCACCTCAAAGCCGCTTGTTGTGATGAATCCTTGAGAGAGCAGGTCTGCTGTAAGTACAGGCCACACGGGCCTTCAATATATCCGTCACAGGCGACTTTCATTTGCAAACAAAGCCCAGTTTATATTGGCATCCCAGCGAAACACAAGGATTAACCCGCGGCCCTTCTGTCGATTGACACGAATAGCTCCGCTCATGGCAGGCCGGGAAGGGTGCGGCGGCTTTGAGGAATTACAGGGACTAACATGTGACTGAGACAGTGTTGATGGGGTTTGTAAGAGGGAACGAGGGCCGACGGACCTCATATTCGCTATTGCCATTCAATTTGGTTTGAAACTAGATGATGATTTTAAGAAACAGAGAGAGTTTCTTAAGCATGGCCTCTTCATACTAGAATCCCTAATGGAAAGGCAACAAAAGAAGTGTAAAAGAAGTTGAGTGAGGTGCTAGCAACACCAAGGTCATGGTTTGATTGCCTGATAAAATGTAAACGTGTAAATGCAATGTAAGCCATTGTGGATAAAAGTGTCTGCCAAATGCATACATGTAGATTTAGTGTCGCATAGCCAGACTTTTTGTTATCGGCATAAAGTGTGGTCCACTTTGCAGTTTATACAGGCAAAGAACTGCCCACTTAGGAAGAGATTGCTTCTTATTGCTTCTTAAGTCATTTTTAACTCAATACAATAAAATAAATTTAAATTACTTGCAATTTTAAGTTTGATTTAAATTATGAGTTGAAATTACCTGTACTTTTAAGTTGATTTAACTTAAAATTTTAAGGCAGCTGCTAAATGTTTTTAAGTTAAACCTGGTAAAAAAAAAAAAAAAAAAAAATATATATATATATATATATATATATATATATATATATATGTATGTATATATATATACATAGTGTACAAAGTATACTTTACTTTTTACATGTATGTTAAGGAATGTGTACAGTCCTTGTGATGTAAATTTCATCATTAGTATAGTACACATACAGGCAGATTTTTCTGGTGCCTACTCTCAACTCACACATGCACCTTGACCTAGTTGAAAAAGAAACTGATCGGAACAACAACAAACTACAATTTCAGACACGAAATATGCTCAATTTTGCAAAAATAGTTCCAGTCAAAGCCACAGCAGATCTGTTGTGCATGTCCAAGCAACACACAGCAGTGATTCATTACTGAACGAATCCATGTTTTTGAACGAATCGAGTGAATCAATGATTCAATGACTCATTCATAAAGACTTTATTTTTGAAATGAATCATTTGAACAAATTGGTTGAGTGACTGATTCAGTGACTCACTTATTAGGACAGTGACTTGCTGCCACCTACTGGTGGTTTTAGTTTTGATATTGAGGGTATTATTTAAAAAAAAAAAATCTAAATATCCATAAAAAAATTAATGCCCATGTATTATTATTTTTTATACAAAGTTGGAATTAAAATATTTATTTCTAAAACTACTTTTAGCAATGTTTTCTCTATGCTTTCCTCATGTAGCACATTAATGACTTTAAAGGGGTCATCGGATGCTAAGTACACCCTTTCATGTTGTTTGAACATTAATGTGTGTTGGCAGTGTATGTACAAATCTACCCTATAATGATACAAATCCATGCAGTGGTTTTTAATTAATCTGTAAAAATAATATCCCCTTTTTCAAATCGAGCCATTCTCAGATGCCTGTCGTTGTTGCGTCACACCCACAGAGGCCGCTCCCATGATAGTTGATTGACACGAGCGTCTTACCTCAGATCAGCTGTAACAGTCTGACCTCCATTGTTTCGATGCCGAAAGGGATGCAAGTTAGACAAGAATATCTCTGACTGAGCGATTGAGGTGTTGTGTTGCTGGATGTAATAATGAACGTAGTGGTCGTCATTTACTCCCGACATCTGAGCCGCTGAAGATGCAGTGGATTATGTTTGTTTGTGAAGGGAATGTGGCTCCCGATCTACATAAATGTGTCTATGTTCGTGTGAATCTTTCGTGATCCAGCTTCACTTACAGCAAAAGTGAGTAAAAGGTTTTTTTTTTATGAATCTTTGCGATCGCCTTTCCTAATAATGTGCTAGTTAACAAGTTTAGCGGCTAAACGTGGCTAAAGTAAACATGCTCGTCACTCCGCAGAGAGAAGAGAGCGGCGGGGCGAGCAGAGCTAATTTGCATTTAAAGGAGCAATCCCCTCAAAATGGGTTGATTTTTGCAGAGCTGATTTTGACAAGGTAAAAAGTGTGTTGTTTTACACAACCATTGAGAATTTTTCACCAAAGTATATTATAGACTTTTTATTAAGACCCTAAAGAATCATATCAATTTGTGGAAAATGGGCATCCGATGACCCCTTTAAATGATCTTTTCAGGGTAATTTCTCAGCCAAAATTGATGTGTGATTAATTTGCAACTAATGCAATTAATTAATCGGCACATCATGTATTTAATTATATTACAAATTTAAATTAATTGACAGTCCTAGAACAAATACACTTTCATTGCTCTTAACCTTTGGATAAAAAGTTACAGTACACTTGTGTCGAGCACCTGTGTTCACATGTTATCAAATGAAGTATGCTTTGAAAGGCTATGCATTCGACTGCATGTTAAGCTTTTCCCAAAAGTAGTCTCAGCTTCAGATGTCACGCCTACGTCTGATGCATATGGCACACAAAACTAGAAAAACTTCAGGAGTTTCCAAGTTGTCATTGGATTGGTTGAATTATACAGGATTTTCAGTAGACGTGTGTGTTTGTTTCCACCTGGAAACAAAAATGCTGTGATGAAAGAACAAAGCCATCGTGTTCACAACTGTAAAAATGATTGCTTATCAGGATCAAATAAATGATGGATTTACAAAAGTATGTGAAATATGTACATTGTGCGGCATACACTCTTTAAAATACGTTCAAGAGTTTTACACACTGGTCTGTTATTGTGAGGACATTGCCATGCCCCTAAATGTGATGAGGTGGAAAACAAAACATAATTGGTTGCTTTACCTGTCAGTCATATGACCTCTTGGGCGGTGCTTGGCCATTCAAAGTGGCCAAGGTTCCCAGACCTTCTGCCATCAGTCTGAAGGTCTGGCTATGTGAGACTAACTCAAAAGTGACGTATACTTTGCACTTTAACCTCGGTTATAGAAAGAGATGGTGTAATCAGCTGTGGTGTGCTACCAAGGCAATTTGTGTTTAGAATGACTTAATTGAGAGGAATCATCAGTAACGACTTCATCCATCATCGCTGGACTGTGCCGCCCCTTTCCATCCAAACTTAGACAAATCATGTTCTGGCCCATTACAAGGGAAAAGGGAAGAAAGTAGAGAGAGAGAGAGCGAGAGAGAGAGAGAGAGAGAGAGAGAGAGAGGGAGAGAGAGAGAGAGAGAGAGAGAGATTAGGGATTAGGTTGTGAAAAAACGCTGGAGGAACTATGAAACCACACAATCATCTAAACAAGGATGGTGGTTGAAATGAAGAAATAACAGCGCAGACAAACTTGGCTGGCGAGGATAGTTCAGAGAATGTTTGTTTTTAGAAACCACTTAACGATTCTGGAAAAACAACATGGTGGAGGGAAACATCAAGTTGGTGTGGAGCAATTAAAGAGATAACAATCACAAATCGTTAAAAGAAGCTGTCAGGATGAAAAAACGGTAAAAAAAAAACGCCAGTGATTCCTGAGTTTCACTCCCAGAATAACTGCAGTGACACTGTGGTGTACTGAGCCAGATTTATAGAAAATTTACAGACTGTGATACTGTATATGTACAGGATTAAAAAAAAAACAATAGTTTCTTAAAAACCCTGCTAACTGCTAGATAGTGAGCACTGCAGAACTGTTTCTCTGGTGACACAAACTGTGACTAGGCAGCAGAAATACTAGCTGTTGAGAACAGTAAATAATACTGTTATTACTTTTAAACCTGTTACTACTGCTTATACTAATAGGTTACACTTTATTTTGATAGTCCACTTTCCACTTTTAGACATTCTACTAAGTATAAGTAACTTTGCAACTACATGTCAACTAATTCTCATTAATTTGCAACTACATGTCTGCTAACTCCCAGAGCAGACTGTTAGGTTAGGTTTAGGGTTAGTAGAATAAGTTGACATATTTAGAAGAGTGTTAGAAGGTATTAATCAGACAGTCTACTAATACTCTAATGACTAATTGACATCCAGTTGCAAAGTTACTTACTATTAGTAGAATGTCTAAAGTGGACTATCAAAATAAAGTGTTACCTACTAATACTACTTCTAGTCAAGTCAAGTCAAGTCAAGTCACCTTTATTTATATACCGCCTTTAACAATACAGAATTGTGACAAGGCGGCTGTACAGTATTAAATAGGAAACAGTACATCAACAATGCCAAAGGCAACATTAAACACTCACATTATAGGTAAAGGTAGTTAATCAAAAACAATAAAATAAAATGCAATATTGTGTTAAGAGAAAGTGTCCCCAACTAAGCAAGCCAGAGGCGACAGCGGCAAGGAACCAAAACTCCATCGGTTCTAGTATTACTTCTGCTACTATTACTTCTAGTTTTTCTAGTTTTTGCTAACACTACTATACAAATACTACTGATATTATTAAAACTACTATTACCACATCACTATTAATACTACTACTCTTAATACTATAAAGATTGCTGCTATTCCTACTACCACTACTAGTACTACTTCAGTTATTAATTGCTTTTAATATTGCTTTTAATACTATACAACTATTGGTACTATTAGTATGACTTGCACTACTGTTATAATTTTATTACTATTACTTGTGGTAACAAGTACTTACTTACTACTACTGCTTCTACTACTATTACTATTGTCATTATCAGCACTAGCATTACTACCATTGCTTGTACTACTAATACTACTCATCTTAGCTAAATTTCAACCACTGCTGTTGTTAAAGCTTCTCTTACTACTACTGCTATTATAACCTATTACTTGTTTTTACAACTACTACTACTACTACTACTACTGCTATTACTGCCACTAGTACTACCATTGCTTGTAGTACTACTATTCTACTCATTTAGTTTAAAACTACTATTACTACTACTGCTATTATTGTCATTACTATTATTACTTCTTTTTTACTACTACTGTTATTAATACTATTACTACTACTGTTATTACTACCACTAGTAATAATACAATTGCTTGTACTACGACTACTACCAGTACCACCACCACTAATTTTAGTTAAATTACAACTACTGCTGATAATAGAACTACTATTGCTACTAATGCTATCATCTTTACTATTATTACTTCTTTTTTTTTTTTTACTACAACTGCTATTACTACTATTACTACCTCTAGTGTTACCAACATTGCTTGCACTACTACTGCTGCTGCTGCTACTGCTACTCATTTTAGTTAAATTACAACTATTAAATCTACTTTTACTATTAGTGTTATTACAAATACTACCAATACTACATCTTTTTTACTACTGCTGCTATTACTATTACTACTATTGCTAATGCCATTAGTTTTATTACCACTGCTTGTACTACTACTGCATTTTATTAAATTACAGCTACTGCTGTTATTTAAATTATTAATACTACCACTGCTATTGCT
Source organism: Labeo rohita (assembly GCF_022985175.1). NCBI lineage: Eukaryota > Metazoa > Chordata > Actinopteri > Cypriniformes > Cyprinidae > Labeo > Labeo rohita. The sequence continues at coordinate 2,054,707 of NC_066870.1, read as the reverse complement.
ATAGTTTTTACTATTACTGTTACATTTATTACTACCACTATTATTACAACAGTACCATTGCTTGTACTTGTACTACTACTACTACTACTACTACTGCTACTACTCATTTCAGTTAAATTACAACTACTGTTGCTATTAAAAGTGATATTATTATTATACTGCATTCGTTACCATTTATTGTACTCTTACTTACAAACAAAGCAGATCAGTAAACAAATTCACATTTTAAAATGAGAAATCAGTCATGAAATCAGTCATGTTTATTACACCAAAAAGCTAATACATCAATTCTTCTTTAAACCCTTACCATGCTTTACAACAACAAAATATCAGTCCCTGGAACTGAAGATTGGAGCCGTGACCCACAAGCAGCAGCAGACAGTGGTTAAGTGCCTGTGACCCTTCATGTGCTCGGGGAAGATTGGCCGTCCTGAAGGCCCATTTCCTGGAGTTTAGAGGGGCCGTTCTCTCCTCCTCTCACAAGGCAGAACTTCCTGTGTTTAAGACCAAGTAAGCTTCACCCCGAGAGACTATTTAAAGCTGGCTCGTCCAGTGCTGTTCTGAACGCTTTACACTTGGTTTATTCCACGATAACAGCGAAAAACAAGCTCTAGTTGCAGAAATCGCCTCAGGAGTTTGAGGATTATTCAATCAGTTAGGGGTGCGTTAGCTGATTACAGTCAGAAATAAAAGAAGAAATCAAAATATTTTTTGTTGTTGCAGTAAGATATACTTTTAGTCAGAAAGATGGGCAGTGTTGGGAGTAAAACATTACAAGTAATGTGAGTTCAAGTAACTAATGAAGTAATGTGTTACTTTAAAAATTACTTTAAGTTACAATCTATTGACTGACAGCTCTCCTTTCCCCATGTCGAGAGAAATCAGGATTAGGCCTAAATGCAGAGCCGTTGTGTGTGCTGTGTGAACAGGATGTTACTGTAGTTTTATACTTTGTCAAAACACTTTATGTCATTTATTCATCTCTCTTGCACAAAAACAGATTCAGTATTCCACAAAAATAATATATATGTTTGTTTGTTTGTTTGTTTTTTTTTTTTTCTTGTTCTCCTGCATCCTATTTTACATAATCCATAATGGCAGGTTTGTTTGAGCTGCGCCCACTACTGTATAGATGTGAATTTACATTTACTTCAGCCTAAGGCTTATTCTTTTCACTTTTGGTGTGAAATGGCTTTTACATTTGCCATAAAATAGATCATTTTTATATTAAAAACAAACAAGCCCATCCCAGATGAGAAAAAGTAACATCATTACTTTCCATAAAATGTAACTGTAATGGAACTGGTTATTTTTTTAGGGAAGTAAAACTTCCCTAAAAACTTTTAAAAGTAACTTTTCCCAACACTGAAGAATGGTGTGTAGAAATGGCACTTTACTCATTGTAATCTGCTCAAGAGTGATTAGAGGTTATAGTTTGATAACCTTTGCCCTTCACAAACAACTCAAACTGATTACAGTCACTCTCTAACGTGTCAAGAGCAAGGATGCCGTCTATTGATTTCTCAGGGTGAACACACAATAATATTATCTTAGCGCCGGCACTACAAGGGCAGGTAAACACGTCCTTGAGCTCTGAGTATTTGTCAGAGGACAACCTTATAGTAGTGCAAACACAAACAGATACACTCACGAATACTCACTCAAACGCACACACTCTTGAAAGGCCTGTTATCTGCGGGGTGTGCCGCTGAAATGAGCAGGAAGGGCCAGAAGTTTTAAAGCCCTTCAGAATTGTTTTTCCTGACACCTCAGCAGACAGGAGGAATGACCCCATCACCAGCGGCTGATCGCCGGGTTCCTGCAGCTCGTGAGTTACATCAGACTAACGTCAGGAGGGGCTTTTATGCCACAAACACAAATGTCTGTATGAACAGTTACAGATGATACACATGACCTACATTATAAATGTATGAACACCTCTGAATACTAATGAGATCACACTAATTTATAACAATAAAGATGTGCACAGGGCCTAAGAAATTAAGGGGATTGTTCACCCAAAAATGAAAGTTCTATTATTATTATTATTATTATTATTATTATTATCAATACTTCTACTACTACTTCTACTACTTATATTTTTGGTTGCACTTTATTTTGATAGTCCACTTTAGACATTCTACTAACTATAAGTAACTTTGCAACTACATGTCAACTAATTCTCATTAATTTGCAACTACATGTCTAGTAAGATCGGACTGTTAGGTTAAGTTTAGGGTCAGTAGAATAAGTTGACATATACCTGCAAAGTTTAGAAGAGTGTTAGAAGATATTCATCAGACAGTCTACTAATACTCTAATGACTACTGACATGCAGTTACAAATTACATACTGGTAGTAAAATGTCTAAAGTGGACTATCAAAATAAAGTGTTACTATATTATCATTATTTTTTTAATGAATGCACAGAATGCACACAAATTAAAATTTTTACTATTTTATACCTTACACTTAGTAGGCCTATTATAACTATATTTGTACTGATCTGTGTCATTTTTATAAATAAAGAAACAAGCAAACACACAAACCAAAAATAAAATAAAATAAAATAAAATAGATGCATTTCCTTTTTTTTTTTTTTTTTTTTTTTTTTTTTTTAATGCACATATAGTGCATTATAATAATGCACATACAGTTTCACGGACGGTAATCTTTCAACTTTTCTGCCATTGTCAGGTTTGGCTAATTTTTTGTTTTATGCCCTGGATGTGCAGAATTTGCCAATAAGAGTGTCTACCAAAGAGACCTACAGCACATTTTCATGGCAAATATGTAACACACTAAGAAATCAATTTAACAAAACACCTTCTGAAAAATGTGTTAAAACCTTTAACATATTTTTTATGCACTGTAGCAATCTGTATTGCAGAACATTTCTAAAATAAATCTCATATTGTATGACCTGATTATAAACCCTGCCTGTCGAGTCTATAACAATCATGTCACTTCTTCTTTCATAATTCATTTCTCAAAACGTCTTATATAGCACATTTCCCTCCACGCTGTCCCGCCACAGATTTATGACAATCCAACAATCCTTCCAGACTGCAAATTAGCGTAACCTTAAATACATATATATAACTCCGGGCAGATCTCTGCAGGTATGTGTGGTGGAGGGTTCGCACTGCTCTGCGGTCAGTTTCACCTCTTTACACGCAGACTCGGAGCGTTCGTAACGGAGCGGCGCAGCTGCTCTCGGATCATCAGCGCACAGGCGGGTCCGGGACAGGATGCATATGTGGGCCCGCGTGTGGCTCAGATTCCGCTGAGTGGAATGATTGAGCCTTCCAGGAACACCAGGAAAATGAGTCAAAGAGGGAAAAGTGAGGTTTTGCTGCTGCAAGTCCATTTGCTCGTTTCGGGCAGCTGGGGGAAGAGGGAAGATTCTTCACGCATCTCTTTCTCTCTCACACGTTGGTCGTTTTTGTATCATTCTTTGTCTTTTCTCTTGGTGTTGGCAGCTTTCGCTGCACAAAACTCCTACTCTGCACATTTTGCAGACGCTGGTCTACAGGGAGGAAATAGAGAGGAAATTGTGCCGAAAGTGTAAAAGACTCTCTCTTTCTTTCCATCTCATAATGAAAAAAAAAAGAAAAAAAAAAAAAGGTTTTTGATGTGCTACAAAAAAAAAAATAGCTAAACAAAACAAAACAAAACAAAAACATCTATATATTTCTGGAACATTAAATATTCTAAACTAACATGATTACATGACTTTTGGTTTCTTTCTGAAATAGCGAAATGTTGTTTGTTTGGCAACACTTTACAATAAGATTCTAACATTAATTAACTACACACTCTTAAAAATAAAGGTGCTTTAAAAGGTTCTTCACAGCGATGCCATAGAAGAACCATTTTTAGTTTCACAAAGAACCATTTATTCAAAGGAACCATCTCTTTCTTACCATTTTATAATCTGAAGAACTTTCTTTCACCACAAAGAACCATTTGTGAAACAGAAGAAAAGTGTGACAAGAGTGCAGTAATTAACAAAAACTCACAAAAACTTATAAATACTTATAAAGCATGTATTATCTTAGTTAATGTCAATTCTAACATTTACTAATACATTATAAAATGTTGCATCTGTTAATATTATTTAATAATATCAATTAACATAAACCAGCAAGGAACGTTTTTTTAGTAACTGATGATTATTATTTTAATATTTTATTATTATTTATTTTTTAAATTATTATTATTTATTAAAAATAGTTAAAACAGTGTTTCTATTAACCAACATCAAAAAAAAAAAAAAAAAAAAAAAAAAATGTGTTCAGTCAGTTAGGGGTAAATTTTTATTTAATATTAGCTAATCAATTAATAATTATTAAATTATATTGTAGTTTTACTGTTTGTTTAGTTTATTTTGTGCATTTAGTGTATATACACCTTTCTCCATTTTGCAACTAACAGCTTCCCTCAGTAAACTCATAGTTACTGCTTATTAATAGTTAGTAAGGTAGTTGTTAAGTTTACAATAAGGTTCCATTTGTTAACAAAAACTAACAATGAAAAATACTTTTAAAGCATTTATTATCTTTGTTAATGTCAATTCTAACTTACTAATACAAAACAAACTTGCATCTGTTAATATTATTTAAAGGACCTCAGCTATTATTATTATTATTATTATTATTATTATTATAATACTGTTTTAAATTTTTTATTGATTTTTTTTTTTTTTTTTACAATGATTATTTATTAACAGTGTTTTTGGTATTAATTAACAAACATTAATGGAACCTTATTGTAAAGTGTTACTGTTTGTTTAGTTTATTTTGTGTATTTGATAGTGTATATTCACCTTTCTCCGTTTCTTTTCTTTATTTTTTCTACTAGTTGCTTTAATGGTTTAAATGTTTCTGGTATATATTTTCATTTTGATATTGGTTTTGACATGGTTAGGGAACACATATTTACTCTCAACTATTATTAAGAGTTTATTAATTATTAATTATTAAACATCTAAAATAAAGCATTAATACATGCTTTATAAGTGCTAATAATCAGTCAATATGCAGGTAATATGCATGCTAATAAGCAACTAGTTAATAGTGAATCCAAAATGTTCCCGTAGTGTCTTTTATCGATGTTGTTTACATTTTCGGTTTCATGGGAAACTGAACGATGAAAGGTTGTCATGAATAAAGGTCTGTTTACAGACGCAGCACTACGTTCACCTGTATTTGACACAGAGCGTAGTGCCAGGCTGTGGGAAACTTATCTGTCTTTTTATAACCGCTGGCTCTGAGGTCACTGACCATGACGGACAGGAAGAGAAGCGTAAATCTGAGCTCGAGTTGATGCCTCTGAAATGTCCTGGCACGTTTTCTGCCCCCATTAGACATATAATAGTAGTGCTCGCCGTACACACTCAATTTGTCACTTTTTCACTGCTGTCTGTGTTTGGTCTAGAGTTCTGTGTGGTTTGTAAAATGACAGTGTGTGTAGAGGCAGGGAAATGCGGAGGTGGACTTTTAGGTGTGTTGTTAAAATGTCTTTTTCTTTAGGATCATTTTATTACCTGTGTGCTTTTAATGTGGTTTTAGTTTTAAATTTACATTTACAGCTTAATTCTGCTGCAACAGTCCGCCAGACGGCAAAGAAAAAGTTGCATCTGTTCAGCAGTTCTTAAAAATTTGAGTTAAATTGTTTGCCCGATCGCAACATGAAACATCATTTATAACTTTTTTTTTTTTTTTTTTTTACTGGACTTCCATAATTTGACATATTTCTAGGTGAAACAGGATATTTGATGAGAAAAATATGTTGTCTTGAATAGAATGTTGACCCTGAACATGCTAAAAACAACAATCAAATGGTGATAATTTTATGTTTAAAAATCGACAACCAAATTACTTACAAGGCTTACAGTATCTTGCAAAACAAGGTCTGAAAACAAAATGAAATCAGATGCTGGAAAATTTTTTTGTAGAGTGACTTCTAAGAAGTTGTTGAGTAAGATATTATAATTACATTGTTAAAGTTAAGGTGTTGTCACATTAGCAACTTATCATATAAAAAAGGTATATAGTAGTCAACATTTGAAGTGGATCAAAACCTTTCACTAAATTTGTCCTAAAACCAAAAAGAATACCTGTAGAACAACTTTGATTTAACTTTTTTGATCCGCTTCAAATGTTGACTACTGTATTGTCAGGTGTAGTGATGCATGAAGCACCACTCATAAATCAATTTCAAACTAAGCAGCTTTCTATTGGTTATACTGTTGTGAATATGCACAACTAACAAAATCTGCGGAAATGTTCACCTGCCAAAAATTGACTGAACAACGGTAACTGTGACTGTATCATTACATATTACATAATAATAAATGCATACATGTAATTACAGACTCTTCTACTGAATTGTCAGAATATGAGATATTGCATGGATGCCGTAGATCCTGCAGGTGAAGTCAAATCATCATTAAGTTCTCAGAAGCAGGCCATATTCTTACAGAAGAGAGATAAGGAGAGGGTGTGGTAGGTTCCCTAGGGTGCTTCTGTGTCATAGTAGATGGATGGGCCTATTTTTCCTCGTATGTGTCTGCTCATCAGTCAGGAAGGAAGAGTGCAATGCTTGCTCCACATCCTGACACACCGAGACACATCCTGGCACACAGACATCAGGAATGTATGTCAGATATTAAGCTGCAGAGTGTGAGTATTAGTCTATATGTGCAATAATCATACTGAACACATAAAGCATGTGCTTTGGGATCAACATCTTGTGCTGGTCCTGGAACAAGGTTCCCATCAAACAATAATAATTACTCTAACCTAGTGCTTCTCCAGCATCCCAGCTGCATATTTCCCTTGTCGGACACACCCAATTGAGGTGGTGAATTCAGTCAGGTGTAGTTGTGTAATGACAGTTTGATTGCTGCTGGTGCCACATTGTTCATGGAAATTCGTGAAGTGTCAAGTGCGCAACAGTAAATAATGACTTGGCCCATGTGATCATATTTTAGCCGTCAGGCACAACACATTAACGGCACTAGGGTGTAAACAAAAATCAGCCTCAAAGGTATTCTCTGCTAAGATAACATATCTAGTCCAGTCATGAAACTCTAGATTGATAGCTTGATCGGTCCTTAACATGCAATCTGCTGGCAATCACTTAATTTTACTACATGGCACAAGCTGATTGGCCTCAGCTGATTATGTATGCCATGAGCTTGCTTGCTTCAGATTTAAATAGTCTGGCTGACTCTTCGCTGTAAGTTGGTCCTGCAGTGCACCAGTTCTTCTGAAACCCTCCACCTCCCCCAGCACCACCTGTCTAGATCTTCTACAGGATTTATTTAAACCGGTTCATGCAGCAGCAGCAGGATATCTGACATGCTTGAAGCAGCATTTTTGTGTATCGTTTCCAGCATTTCAGCATTGTAAGTCCATACTAATTCTGCAGCTGTGCAGCAGATAGGGTCCACCAAAACCAAAGACACTAACATTGTCATAACCAGTTAATTATTCAAAGAGTTGCCATCGCTGAAATGAACAGAGTGAGCCAGACACAATGACTGAATGTAGAAATGTGGAAACCTGCATAGCTGTATAAAATTTCAGTAAAGAGGTCTTGCTGTCTTTAACTGAACATTTGGTCAGTTGTTCTGCAAATTATCATCAAATAACAGCAAACAAAGTGGGTGAGCAAGCATAGCTGTAATGCATTTTTCAGTTTTAAAATCTCCAGAAACTCTTTTCCCTTGAGAAGCAGATATTTGCAACTATCTGCAATAAGTATTATTATTAAGTATTTTTACATAGTGTAAATAGCATCTATCGCTATTTTCATTTAGTGTAAATAGCATCTTTCACTAAGAAATGCTAAGAAATGCTATTTCCACTTAGTGTAATGACATCTATCGCTATTTACACTTGCAAAAGTACACATGCAAATAGCCGCTGCCTTAAAACGTGTACCTATCTGCAACTGAAGTGTGGTTGAAAAATTGTGATGGAGTCAATAAAGTGTGCAGATAATGTTATGTCTCGTGTGGCTATTTTTTTTTTTTTTTTTATTTGTCACATGAATGTACAATATTTTAGTTTGATAATGATTTTAATGTAATATTTAATTTATTACTTACCAATATTTATATTTTATGGTACTAAATTATATTTATGAAATAGTCATGATCTATGTATTACTGTCACGGATTGGCAGGCTCGAACACCAGTCACACCCAGCGATCTCTGTCACCGGAGTATTAATTATCTCAGACCTGCACCTCATTAACCACGCTCCATATAAGCACACACCGCAAAACAGTCATTGTCCGGGCTCGTCTCTACGATGCGGACCGATTGTGTTTCTCTCTACGAGTTCACAAACCTGTTACTTACCTGCAGTTGCTTACCTGTATCTCTTGTGTTCCAGTCCAGTAGTCCTTGTACTCCAGCGGTGTGTGCGTGTTCAGCCATCCTCGTCCTCCTGGATCATCTACGAAAGGAAAAGATCTTTCATCAGCGCTGTATCCAAACCAGCACATTCAAGATTGCAACCGTTTACTCACCTGTCAAACATCTCCCGTATTCATCTCTCCTCTGTGTGAATTCAATAAACTGTTTAACCGATTACTTACCTGGTGTTCCGTCTGCTTCTGTGACAATTACCCGTTAATCAAGTAATAAAATCTCCAATTTAACTCCATTTGATCTCTTTTTAAAGAAGATGCTTGGCAAACTATTGCTAAAGTGAAGGGGGAAAGGTAAAACTTAAAGTAATTATAATGAAAAAATGGACAAAATACTATTATTAAACTGTATATTAAACATATATTTTCCAAAAAATATTTAAATATTATCTAAAGGTGCATAAAAAAAAGCCATAAAACTAAAATTGTGTTCCAAATTTAAGGTTGATATATATATATATATATATATATATATATAAAAAGCATTTGGGCCCATTTAACCATTTTGAATCATGTGCATGATTTGTGTGTGTTCACACTGCAAGTTACAAAACATATACCAAGTTTCGAAACTTGCAAAGGTAAAGACGGCTATATTGTGTTTAACCAGGCCCGGTTCTACAGGGGTGCTAGAGAGTGCGAAATCAATAACACCCTCAGTTGAAGCTGTAATAATGTAATTTTATTGCAGATTTAGTAAACTATCCAGTGTGTTATGGTTTGCGCTCTGGAGATTGGTTTCTCACTGAATGTGTTTTTGCTGCGTTGAGCAATGTAGCCAATCCCGCACATATCTGTTGATTTCTTGAATAAGATGCGTTTAAATTAGAATCCACTTACCGCTCAAATCATGAGTTTTTGTTGAGGTACTGTTATTGTGTTCAGCACGAATCATCTCATTATAACAGTGTAGACGTGATGTAAATAAGAGAGATTTAAACTTCATTGATTATAATGCATCTTTGTGAGATCACGACAAACTAAAAAGAGTGACGGCTTTTTATTATAAACAAACGCCACATATACATAGGTCGTATATAGGTATAAAGTTAGAGCACCCTCACTAATTTAAGAAGCACCCTCGGTGATTTGATTCTGGAGCCTGTGTTTAACTGAGAATGAGAACTACTAACTTTTTGATGGGCTATTAGCCCAATGCCTGCTAGAAAAGCATCTGTCTATGTGTGGGCCCCATCCTTGATCAGGATAAACAGAGCCGGTATCACTACATGGGAATGGCAGGGATTCCTGGAAGTACGTCTAGGGAACTTGAAGCTGTGGAATGAGAGCGAGTCCACTTCCATGCCTGCTCATGAATATAAATAGAGCCTGGAATGTCATAAATCAGAAATGCTGAGAGAGTGATGTGGCCTGGATGCTGTTACTTTCCTAGCCGCTTCGCCCTCTCTTCACCACATTTCTGCTTGATTTCTCCTCACCCTCAAAGATCAGGTAACACAAAGAAGAGCAGGCCTGGGTCTGGCACTCACAGAACACAAGTGCATTCATCAAGCCTCCGGTCAACCGTCTGGGGTGGAAGACGTGACAGCAGAAGGAATTTGGCAAATTTGTCGGAGTTCACTGGTGCTAATCAGGAGGAGCGAACAGGATGTGGGGCTCCTGCTCTCCACCTGATTACCACCAAATGGAGCACCGGCCTGAGCCGTAGAGCCAGCTGCTGGACGGCAGGAAGAACTGGGTGTAGACGGTGTGTGGAGGGCAAAGGGTGAGGAGCATTTGATGACATGGTGATATGTGCTGGCATCAGAGGTGTCTTGAACAGGAAGTGCTCCTGACACTTCAGAGTGCTGCGTGAAGTGATTATTCAAGTTTGTATATTGGGGCAAAGTTGGCATGCTACAGACACACATTTATGACTGAGAAACTGAACAAATGCAAAATAAGTTCAGTCTTGAACGTGTCAGTTACGTTGCTGTCTGTGGAGGGTCAGAAAGCTCTCAGATTTCATCCAAAATATCTTAATTTTTGTTCCGAAGATGAAAAAAAAGTCTTGCGGGTTTAAAACGACATGAGGGTGAGTAATTAATGAGAGAATTTTCATTTTTAGGTGAACTATCCCCTGAAGTGGGTCAAAAAGTACTTTAAGTTCATATTTTTGCTTTTGATATGCATTTAACTAAATTGCATTTTTATATAACATATAATTAAGTCTCTGAAAACATTACATTCAGTTTTATTTAATTAAAGTCTCTTATTTCCATAATAAGTTCCATTTTTTTTATTTTTTAAAGTAGGAGTACTTATTTTTCACATCATTTAACAGCTGTTTCATGCTAGAAACTGTACTCCTGTGTGTTTTTCTGTGTGTTAGGTGGGGTTGTGTCTCTAGAGGGAGGATCTTTATGATCTGGGTGTGTTGGGTCAGTTCTCAGTGTGATCGCTGTGCATGCTGGGACGTCACTTCACATCCACTCGGTCCATGTGGGTCTTTCTTTGGCTCTGCTATTCACCTCTCATTCTCTCTCTTTCCGTTCTCTGTCTTAGACTCCCTTCTCTACAAAACTCATGATCTTTTGTTTCCCGCTGTTCTGATTTTTTGCCCGTTTTTGCTTTTGCTTGGTCCACACCTTCTTTCTCTGTCTTTTTCTCATCTGAACTCTTGCAGCGTTTGATGGCGTCTGGATGAATCCTGCTGTGACTGATCTTTGTTTTTAAGGTTCTTAGTGCAGTTCTTCTCTAACAACACCCAAACTTGTAATGGGCTGAGCTAGGACTGTGTTTGACATTGCACAGAATAAACTTAAGAAAAATAATCTGAGATGCAATGTTTTGCATCTCATTAACTCAATAACTATCTAATTTTAGTTAACATATACCTGTCATGACATCCTGCTGTTTGATATGTTCCATCTAACACTATGTGAAAGATTTTACAATTCTTTGTTTTTATTGATATTGAAAATGATATGAAGAAAACTCCCTCTAAAAATGTTTGCATTAGTCCCTCATTAGATTGTTTAATTTAAAATGAGTTTCACTGCTGCCCAAAAGTTGGGGATCACTAAGATTTGTAATGTTTTTTTTTTTTTTTTTTTGTTCATTGTAACCTTTTATTGATCAAAGTTCAATTTTGATTATTATGAATATTGGCTATTATGGGTACAAAGCAAATTTTATTTCACAGCTTTCTTTTTACATGTTTCATATGTATAGTAATATAGTAACAACAGTATAGTAACAATATTACTATAGTACTACAGTAAAAACTATATATTGTGCATTATTACAAACCACAAACCCTAAATCAAACCTTCAGAAAACTACATGTGGTTAATTACTATTATTTAGTATTTAATTGTGTAATTACACTGTAACAAAGACACCTTACAATAAAGCGTAACCAATTTTAATAGGTTGATATTAACTTTTAGTTTACTGAATAATGTTGACCAGTCACATTACTTATTCATGAAACGGGAGCAGAACACATTTTTGTGTAAATCATTTGTAAAGCCGTTCATGAAAATGTTTGTATTTTTAAAATGTTGGTACGGAAGAAATGTAGACCTGCTCCCTACCATGCATAAATGGTGCGTAAAATGTTTTGTGTTCTTTTTGCAAACTGATGACACTGAATTTTGATGCACTGCTATAATAATACTAATTCATTATAATTCATAGTAATAGTTAATTTGCCCTTGCTCTCTTTATTATTTATTTATTTTTTTTTTTAACTGTAAAATGCATCACTGCTTTTTTATATTTAGTAAAATCTTCTAAAAATGATTTAAGATACTAGTAATACATTGTCGCCGTGGATGTTCCAAATCATAACAACTAAAGCTGGAAAAATGCTGTGCCACCAAAGTGTTCTCAAGCGCCACCAGCTGGTCGTTTTCAGAAGAGCTCCTGACATTTTTTTAGCTGGCTAAAAACTTTTTGGTGGACACACATCATTGAATATTTATTGTCAGGCATATGGCCTATTAGTCTTTTATGCATTTATGCATTTATGCATTATACTGGAGCCAAACCTGAGGAAGTAGACCAGAATATTCCACTGCGGTCCTGAACACGCAATTTGCGTAGCTGTAATTCATAGGCGGGGATTATGCTAATTGAGAATGAGCGTGCACGAGTGCCCTATTTATGTCTGGAATTCGTTAACGTACATGTTTAACTATTAAATCGGATGTTTATGAAGCATTTGTAAATCCGGAGGAGAGTTTTCGGGAAGGTCGAGGAAATTACTCAGAATTTACTCATATATTTACGCAAGTTTCATGAATGAGGTTCATTGTCTTTACAGATCAGCTGAAACGTTCACCTAAGAATAGTATTCAAAAAAATAGTCACACACATGAACATACAGATGGAATGTGCTCTTCACAGCTCAATAAAACTCTGTGGTGTCTGTAGATGTGTGAGAATAGAGGTGTTATTGAGGTGTGGTCTCTTCAGTTTATGTTGGACTGTGTGCTACAAAGAGCTCAGATGATGCTGAATGGAGCTGCTCGTGACCTTATATCGAAAACTACAGAGGTTTCACTGGGAGAAAAGGAAATGTAACAATGTAACAATGAGATTGTTTCTGGCTTCCTCAGACATGAAAGAGACGGGGCAAGAGCCACAGCTATTCTGAGCCTTAAAAGCCCCATTGCTTTCCTTATTTTAAGGAATGTTTATTTATCAAAAGAGCATTTGGAGTATTTTTGGAGTCCATGAAAGGTTTTCAAGATGATGCTGGTTTGGCTCGGTGAATTCACACAGAGAGCGACCTGGGTTTGTTAGACAGCTGCCATCAGCGAGCGTTTGTATGTGTGTAGGGGTGTGTAAACCCGCGCACAATAGCCGTCCCGTAATAGTCGTGTGTTATGGGCAGAAAGACCCCGGGGAAGAAACAGAGCTTCCTCTGATTACACGTTCGGCACATCCGACGCTTTCATCTATGCAAACAGGACAACGTAATATAGGTGGCAGACATGTACACACGCTTAACCGTGGGACGGGGACCATTAAATCAGCGATTTAGGGCATGAAATGAATATTAATCAATGAATTAATACTGAAAAACAAAATTTGGAAAACATGATCTCATTAGGTATTCTTAGGTATTAGACAGTGTTTACAACACACACATTTAAGGTCTATACACCAACTACACCAATACATTTGTGAACGGTTTCATGTTTTAGAAGCTGTCTTTGTGTTGATTTTGTGTATATCCACTTGATACCATAATATATTCAGCATTTATGAGGAGATTGTTAAACAGTATTTATGGGCAGACTTGGAGAGAGAATGGCAAATGATGTCAACTAATCTTTTGTTAAATCTCCCTCTTTTTTGTTATAAATAATAGAGGTTTGAAAGTGTTATTCATCATTAAATACAATAATTTAATTCATTTTTTTATATATATTTATTTTTATTTTATTTTATTTTATTTTTTTCAAATGGTTATCTACAAATAGAAATAAAAAGTTTCTGTAAAATTAAGATTACAAGGGACTCACATTTATTATTGTCATTTCTAGTGGGTTTTTTCATTAAAAATGTGACGATTTAAACTATTCATTTAATATTTAAGTCTTTACTGTTACTTTTTTAAAATTAATTTAATGCACTCTTTCTGAGTAAAAATATTAATATGAAACATTATACACACTTATATATGACTAACAAACAGTTGTATATATATTTGTATTGTGTTATGTCTTTATTGTGTTTTATTTTGTTAGTTGTATTTTTTAAAGTTATTTTCACCTAATCAAAAGAACCAAACTGCAGTTTGACTGAGATTAATTGGAATGCACAATGAAAAGAAAAAAAAAAAACAAACAAACAAAAAAAAAACATGATTTTGTTGTTGTTGTTGTTGTTGTTTTAATTGTTACAAATGGAGATGATATAACACTATTAAAAAATGTACATATGCACATAGACAGTTTAACTATGGCCATTTTATATGTTATAAACTTTTATCTACCCAGAGAATGTCATATTTGGTAATTATATGTCACCTTACTGATGAAAGGGTATATGAGACTTTTTCAATAAAATTAAAAATAGAAAAAAAAAAAAAAAAAAATTACAATTATTCCGAACTTTTGATTGGTAGTGTTTAACAAAAAATAAAATTTATTTATGTGATCCATACTCTCTTAATGTTGTCATATACGTCCATGTATAATAATCATACAAATAATGTGCATAAAAAAAAAAATAGGGAGAATTTCAAATATGCTGAAAAGTATTTTTATAAATCGCTATTTTTATTTGAATACATATTTTCACTGTCCTTGCTGAGGTCTAGAAACACAAACCACAATATCTGACCATGTTCTAGTAACCATACGACTAAAAGACAGAAGAAAAGAAAAGACAGTTACAGTAGAAAACATTCACGGAGAACTTGGAGGCGATACAGACGTGAGGAATGAGGAACCGACAGAAAGAGCCTTGTCAGAAACAAAAATGCCCCGACTAAAATGCTCCTTTCAACATCTGGATATGAGAAGGTCTCCTGTAAGGAGGAATGCAGTCCAACATTTCACTTTTGTCTTCTCGCCGTGTCGTCTTGGCTTCAGACCTCCAGATCTGACAGGGCTTGGCCTCCTTCCCGGAGAAAGCGAGCGAGGGGAGCGGAGCGGGAGAGATCTGCCAGAACTCGACCTCCACAGCCTCCCTGTCTTTAAAGCCCTCACTGCCTTTCTGCTGCCACAAGAACGGTTACATAATTGTAAAGAACCAGAGCAATTTGTTTGTTTTAGCTTCTCAAAGCTTCCCACTTCTCTCAGCTGCTTTCAATTGCATGATGTGTTTCCCCACGGACAGGGTTCGACCCAGAGCCAGCGCTTCATACACAAACCGACCGAGAGTTTAATAAAGAAATTCCACATAAGTCAGGCTTTATTCAGCATTATTCAAAGCACTGTGTGGAGCCAAGTCAGATAATCTTCTAGAAAAGGATTAAAAGAGTCTAAAAAATCCAGATGTTCTACGACAAACTAGCCAACTTATCTCTTAAAAATATCTCTTATTAAAAAAAAAAAAAATAGAACAGTGATTTTATAAATGCAAATTAGAGATTTCTGTAAAATAAAGACTGCGTTCTTGCAATTTCATGTATGCGAACATGAAATTGATATATCGTTATTATACCAGTGATCCTGTTCTGGAGAGACTGCCATCAGCGCTGACTATTGAACATTTGGCAAGCGTTAATTTTTGGCCCTGCATACAGGCAATGACATGTAAAAAAATGGTCAAGTCTCGTTTGAACTCTCAGTGCAACATTTTAACTCCGTGTCTTCCTTTAAACCCTAAAGCCATGGCTCTCTCAGCACGCTGTGACAGTGCTCATAGTGATCGCTCATTTAAGCATTGATATTGATGGGCTGGCTGATGGGAAACCACCACGGGCGCCTCTGACAGATGAAACGACTGAAGACTTGAACCCAGCGCTGGCCGGGCGCCAGGACGACTGAGCACAATGGAGCGATGTTCACTGACAGAAGAGCTTATGGCTGTCAGCAGGGCCTTCAGCTCTGTCACCAGCTGCACACTAAAGCACAGATCACCAGACTGCGCTTACGGGCCATTACATCTGACACGCCACCTTTACCACAGCAGTTTACTATAGTAACCATAGTTTCAGCCAAAACACCACAGTTAATTTAGTTACTGCACACCGTAAAACCAAAATAGTAATTGGATTACGTTCAAAACAATGTGAGAAGGTAAACTATCTTTCTGATTCTTAAATCTGATTGGCTGATAAGAGTGTGATATTCAAGCGATATCAGAATTCCAACCGTTTCACCGTTTGTATCACTCCGCTTGCATAATTTCTCACAGCGAGAGTCATGGCGGACACCCAAATCTACTATAATTTTATAAATAATACTGGTTTTGTGTCATGGAATGTAGGTTTAAGAGTTTTTAGGTGAAAATGTACTTGTTTAGATTTCAAATATGTGGTTTGTTAATAAAGATAATGTCTGTTTGAAAATTTGCTTCAACGTTTTCAGACATGTAAGCTCCAGGGAGTCCTGGCCATTCAGCACTCATGAACCCACCGAGAGAAGCCTCACCTTGGCCAGATCTTCTGGAATTTACCACTGACTCTGGTGTTTCTATAGTGGTTAAACATGAGATATAATTAAGTTGGGGTAAATCTAACAGTCTTCGGTCTCATTGATCTATTATTTGTTTCAGAGCAAATAGTTTTGGCTGAGGGCAAAGTCTCAACTTTATATTTTATATAACTTTAATGCTATATCAGAGGGCTCTCTTTGTACTTGCAACTTTAATTATGTCTGTTCTTTATTAAAATATTAATATTCAATAAATACTATTTTATATAAACAATAGTATTTGGTAGGGATGTAACAATATCAAAATCCCACAATACGATAATATCGCAATATGACGTCCATGGTACAATAATTATTGCAATATTAAAAATAAATAAAAAAATGAAAATGAAGAATTGAATGTTCTTTTTGCTTTACACTACAGTAGGGAAATTACAATAGTTCTTTCCTAATTTCTACACTTGAAAGAGATATTTTGAATTTGGACTGCAGTACGTTACCCATTTAAACCGCTAGCTGTCAGCAATTCATACTACACTTTAAAGCTTTCATTTAGATGAAAATGGCAGTAGAGCTTTTATTTTAAAGGAAAACTCCAGCTTTAGTGAAAACAGGCTACACAAAAACGTGTCTCACTACAAATCTAGTGAAATGCTGTAATCATCTGCCGTAAAAAATAAAGAATAGCTGGTGGCCGTTGTGCTCCCAAACGTGCACTAAACTCACAGTATATGCAATAAACAAGTTCACTGCATTCATTCACTGTGAACGGAGACATTCTGAGGCATGGAAAACACCGGGTCACGAGCTGATTGCCTCAACAATGTGTGCACTTTTTGCTTTGAAACGTACAGCGAAAACAGACTGGATGAAGGGACTAAGCCATATTACACTTTCAGTTTCAGTTCATTTAACAGATACTGCGGCAAAGCATAATGGCCAAAAACACAACTTTAAAGACCTTTCTTGTTAGAATAAGAAGTTTAAATATTTAAAACTAAACTTAATAAAACTAAAAAAAAAAATTGCCGGAAGACCTATCATTTCATATCATCATGTGACCACAATGATTTCAAGACAGTTTTGTTATCACAATATCACCCTAGTATTTGGTGTTGAGAAGCGCTCTGTGTGTTATGGTGTGTGCACACCAAAAGCAAATTAATTTTTTTCATGAACATATTAGATACAAAGTCAATGCAAAGGAACGAATCAACATGAATTTGCACCAGACTATGCAAATAGCACGATTTGAGTGACACAGTTGCAGCAAATATGACATTTACCTTGATCACGTCTTCCGTGCCAAACAGTGTATCAGAAAATGGAAGACAGCGTTGGTTGATAACAGAAAAAAAAAGGTAAAAATAAATGTTGGTTTTGACACTTGAGCACCTGAAGACACTTCTCATTGCGTGAGTAACACACAAAAAACATTCCGCAAATAATCTAGAACGAGTACATTAGATGGCGACAAGAAACTGTCTTTATGAGTGAGTTAGTAGTAAATACTTTTATATTGTAAAAGACTGAAACAGGGTTGTAAATAAGGAAGTTTATTAAAGTTATTTTTACTTTCAGCAAAAAACCTTGTAGCCAACAAGTGCACTGAGCAGCGCTGTCATCAGAAATCACCATTAACAGATGAAAGGATAGTATGACAAAGATATCGCTTTCCTCAGCAGACATTCAAACTAATGTTTTATTGTGAATATGAGATTGATCTGAAGAATGAATGCTGTATCAGATACAGATAATCACACTCGCTCAGTCCATCTCTCTCTCACAATAATCTATGTAATACAGTGAGCTTTTAATACAGTAATATAATGAGCTTTTAATGTAGCAACTCAACGTTCCTTTTTTACTAGCTCTAAAGAGACATTTTTAATTCCTTTTTTTTGTGGTGGAAGAAAGTATTTCTGCACCAAAGGGTTTGTTAAGACATTCTGTGGTTGTTTCTTATTTATTTACACACTTGTGCTGCCGAACTGTTGTGTAAATACAATATCACACTCGTAGCCATGCGATATTGCTCTATATTTGCAACTGATGCCAAACTGAACAATATGTCACAGCCATAAACCAAGATTTGCTATGTGACATTCCTAGTAATATTTATAATTTGAGAAGAGAGACACATTTTATTAAACAAAAATACACAGATCTGCTACCATGATCATCAATGTTTGAATCTGTCTTTCCTGGAGTCCATGTATCTACTAAAAGTTTATTTTGTCAACTTTTAGGAGAATGTTAGCATAAAGATGACCTTAAACCAAACAAAGAGACTAAACACTTTTACATTTTGAGTGTAGTACTTTAATCCTTATTTGCGTTTTCATCCTTCCTCTTTGTCTTCATCTTATCATCATCATTATTATCATCATCATCATTATTATTTTTTATTAATACTCCATATTACTTTGTAGCTCTGAGGTCTCTTGGCCGAACCGTGATGAAACTCGCATGTGATTGTCAGTATGTTGATGGCTGTCAGCTCTCGGCGGATTATCAGAGGATATAAATCTGTTATCAAAACAGTATGTAGATTAGACCGTCAAAATATGAGTGAAGACAATACTATGAAAGCGCAGCGCTGCCAAGAACTTGTAGCAAATTATCAAGACAAAAGACTGTGACAGAGTTGTGCAGCTGACGGCCAACAATAACAACTTACTTGTTGACAGTGACCTGTATCTAATACCTCCAGCAGAATAAATCACGTGTCAAACGCAGGGTAAGAGTTCTGTTGGCCAGCAGCGACGGCGAAACCGGCCCTGGGACTATTTACGACGAAGGGCGACCTGGAGGAACGCGAGGAAAAATGACAGGCATGTACGCTGCCCCCCAGACTTTATTTGTTGTCTTTTATTCCCGGGGTACGCATTAAAGACAGGAAAATGAATACGATATCTTTCTACATCTTTCTCAGCTCCGAGGAGCGTTTCAGTGGCTCGGGAAGCTGAACCCCCACGCCGACATATTTCATCTGCTCCTCCAAGATGTTTGAAGCCTCTGACCCAGCTGGATTCTGCTTTGAGCTGGAAGCGTTCAAAGTGTTACACGGACACTAATCATCACGGCGAGCAGCGAGAGACGCCTCCCCGATGCGGCCCGGCCGGCGGGTCCAAGAGGGCCATTCTTTGATCCCGTTCAGCTGAGAGACTCGTACTTTTATTGCCGTCTCTGTGAACATGCTACATGCATGAGCCTCCTCATAGACACAAAGTTTGGAATAATTTAATGTTTGTGATGATAGTCTTTTCTTGCTCACCAATGCTGTTTATTTGATCAAAAATACAGAGAAAACAGTAGCTGTTTTCTATGCGAATATGTTGTAAAGTAAAATTAATTTCTGCAATCAAAGCTGATTTTCAGCATCATTACTCCTGTCTGCAGTGTCACATGATCCTTCAGAAATCATTCTAATATGCTGATTTGCTGCTCAAGAAACATTTCTGATTATTATCAGTGCTGTTGTTTTTGAGGAAACTGTGATACACTACCACTGAAACGTTTAGGGTAAGTACATTTTTTTTTTTTTATTCAGCAAGGATGCATTAAATTGAAGTGCTGGTAAAAAATATTTATAACACAATTTTTTCAAATAAATGTTGTTCTTCTGAACTTTCTATTTATCAGAAAATTTAATGTTTTCAATTAAAATAAATGCAGCCTTGGAAAACAGATTTGCAGAAAATGCAGCCTTGGTGAGCAGAAGAAACTTCTTTCAAAAACATTTTAAAAAATCGTATTTATTCTAAACTTTCGCCCGATTGTGTATATGCCTCTTTGCTGCACCTTCGGTTTAGTCTTATTAAGAATCATTTGCTTGCATTTCTAGACTTGCTTGTAAGACTCTTAGTGTCTTTAAATTGGTGTTTTGACTCTGAGCATCAGAACATGGAACAAAAGAAAAAAAAAAGAAGACAGACACAGACACTTAAATCAGTTCTTGGAATCAGTGGAGCTTCTCTGACAGAATCAAATGGAATCATAAAAAGATTCTCTTATGACATCATGCAGGTTTTAGAACCTGAATTTTTTCGAGCGTTTATACAGAAGGCACTGAAGACACAGAGCGATAGTTTACCTCTCACACACACAACCACATCACACACAGCGTCTGTCCTTTTGTAGAGGATTCAATAACATCATATTTTCTCCCTCTGTCTCTCTCTTTTTTTTCCTCTCCTCCCTCACGCTGAGAGGGGAGAACAGAAGGGCTGGTTGAGGAGAGATGAAGAATATCTCGTCCTCCTGAGGCCGTCAAACACACGGCAAACGCAGCTGTACAGGAGACCAGAGGGAGGGAATAGATGAGCTTTCTCTGCACCATTTGTAAAGCTTTTGGTCACCTGTCAATGAAAGCTTGCAGGTCAGAGCAGAGTTGGTTTTCCAGTTGTTAGAGAAGGTTCGGCACTCACCCGTTGTCTGATGGGAGGGAATTCCAAGCATTTACATCTTCACACGCCGGGTATCACGTGACCCGATGGCTGTGGGTGTTCCAGAGTGAACCAGAATCAAAATTAATAGCAAAATGCCATAATATATGATTTTATGGTAATTGCACTTTCTGTTGTGTTACAGAGTATTCATGCACTCTGCACAGAATGAAATGAAACTTGAATAATCATGTACTAAAATAATATTATCAAAAAAAAAAAAAAAAAAAAAAAAAAAAAAAAGTGCCATTCTGTTTAGTCCAGAAATATTTCATAATCTAGCAAGTTCTATAATAAATCAGTTTGCATAATCAATTAAATCCATTGTTGTTTGCTTGAAT
Organism: Labeo rohita; assembly: GCF_022985175.1. Classification (NCBI taxonomy): domain Eukaryota; kingdom Metazoa; phylum Chordata; class Actinopteri; order Cypriniformes; family Cyprinidae; genus Labeo; species Labeo rohita. Next base: position 2,033,412 of record NC_066870.1, on the reverse strand, counting down.
CAATCAAGTAAAACAGATCTAGAAAACAACTCTTTGCTTTTGATCCAGTGTTACTTTAGTATCATTAAGATTTCAGTTTTATTTAAACAAAAAAAAAAAAAAAAAAAAAAAGTAGTGAAATAGGTGAAATAAAAAGCTTTTATTAATTAATTAATTACTTTTAGTTAAATATAATAACCCTTTTCAGATCAGGAAACACTTTAACCAAAATATTGAAATGGTTTCAACTTCTGACTATTTTAATTGACCAGTTAACTGACCAATAATTGGTGTATAGGTAAATAAAAATCTGTTTATCTGGTAAATAAAAAAAATATAAATTTTAGCAACAACAAAACTAATTTTATTTAGCAATGTATATAAACATATATAATGATGATAAAAATAATAATAATAATAATAATAAAAAACTATATCAAATTAAATGGTGTATACTGTATAAGAACAATTAAAAGTTTTGAATTGAGTGATAATGAATTAGACTTATTATATAGCATTATTAATTGTATTAGCTATTAATTTAAAAAAATCTCTAGATTCTTCTGGAATGACTTTTAATAGTGAAGCAAAAATAAATAAAGTAGCTGTGCCATATTGTGTTTGAAATATGAGTTAACTGATTTCTTGTTTATGTAAATTCATAGTTACTTAAATATTAGAGAAAATGACTCAAGAAGTCAATATGCAGCTACATGAGTCAATTAGGTTGATTAGGTAGCATAAGTAAGAACCCCCACCTCCATCCAACCCCGCATTATTAGTTACACTACAGTTAAGTTAAAACCTAAAAGGTTGCCTTGCTAGCCATAATAAATACACAGAATTTCTAACGGTGCTTTTGGATTCTAACAGAATATGGGAGACTCTGACCTTTGACCTTGTACTATAAATCTGTCTGCTGTCCCGCATCACATTCTCCACGAATCCGTGTGAAGATGCCGTGCCATAACAGTTAATGCTGTCTTTATGGACGTTCACGTGTCCTCTCGTGCGTATGTGTAGATTGATAGACTCTTCACTCTTCAGACCGCCGATGTCTCCTGTCGTTCCAGAGATGCTGGTCTGACGCTGGTCTCGTCTCATAACACCCCATTACCTCACCCCACATCGCCCATATTTCTCTCCGCCTGTCTCTCTCTCTCTCACCTTGCTGTCTCACCATATAGAGGTAATTCAGCAATGAATCACTTGATGTTAAAGTTAAACAGCCATAGACCCCATTCCCAGATAGCAGGAATTTATGTGTCTGCTCAATAAGAGGTCAAGTGCTTCTACAAAGCGTCTGGCCAATTCTGCAGTGGTCATCACTTAGACATGTTTACTTGACAAAAAATGAATAATAAGTTACCTAATGATAAAGGCAGATTTATGGTGGAAACTCTGTGTGGAATATTCAGTAACTTCCTAGAGGGATTAAAAGCATAACTTGAGAAGGTAATGTTTTTTGCCTGTAGTTGTTGAGATTTGGGGTTTTGTGCAACCGAAACTGTCTTTTGGCACCAAGGACACTTAGTCAGACAGAAACAGAAAATCTTAAAAATGCTAATGAAAATTCCATAAACTGCTTTAAAAATATTACATCTTTATTTGTCTTCCAGTTTTATTACACAGTTGTAATAGTGTTACTATTGTGTAGGCATTGTGTAATATAAGTATAATTACACAATGCAATAGCAGTATTATTACACAGTTATATTATAATAGCAATATTACTGTGCAGTTACGATGTAATAACATTATTATTTCATAGGTATAATGAAATATAATTATTATAATAATTATTATTATTATTACAGAAGTTTAATGTAATAGCAGTATTTTTACACAGTTATAATGTAGTAGCCTATCAGTATTATTACACAATTTATCATAACAGCAGTATCATTACACAGTTGTAATGGAATAACATTATTATTGCACCGTTATAACAGTATTATTACATGGTTATAGTGCAAACATAAGTTTTATAACACAGTTTAATGTAGTAACAGTATTATTGAACACTTATATGTAATCACAGTATTTTTACACTATTACAACAAAATGCCAGTATTGCACAGTTCTATGGAATAACTGTTATGACACAGACAAAAATATTAGTTATAATGTATTATTACATAATTATAAAGTAATAAAATGATTATTACTTTGTTTTAATGTAATAGCTATGTTAGGTTATACGTAATAACAGTATTATTACATAGTTATGACACAAAAAGAAGTGTTATTATTATATGGTATAATGCAGTATTATACATACATTAACAGTATTATAGCACAGTTATAATGTCATAGCACTATGATCACAAAATTACAACAAAATGCCAGATGCCAGTGTTGCGCAGTATTATTACACAGTTAGAATACTATTTTACGTAGTTATAATATATTACTTAATAAATACAGTAATATGGAAAAATGTACAGTATTATTACACAATTAGAATGAATAACAGTATTATTAGTAAGTATTATTAGTAAGGAAAAGGGCTCAGAAAATCACTCTGGATCCCTCACATCCATGTCATCCCCTTTTCTAACTCTAGCCATCTGGTTGGCGCTACAGAGCCACAAATACCAGGACAGCCAGACATAAGAACAGTTTCTTCCCTCGGGCAATATTCCTTATTCCAATTTTATGCAATTTTTGTCTATTTATATCTACATATGTGTATTTTTTTATTCTCGACTTATTTTATTTTCTCTGTGTTGTTGTTGTCGTCTCTGTGCACTGGAAGCCTGTGACACCAAAACAAATTCCTTGTATGCGTAAGCATACTTGGCAATAAACCAGTTCTGATTCTGATTACATAATTATAATGTAATAAATATATTATTACATTGTTATAGTGCAAAAAAAAATACACTGTATATTTAGGTGCAAGTATTTTTACACAGTTATAACGCAATAACACTATAATTACACAGTTATAGTGAGTCATATTTTTATTTTTTTCTGGAAAAACAACATTGTGTTAAACAACATTAACACAGTTAATAATAACATATCATTAAACAGTTCTAAGTGTTTCATATGTGATTCTATGCAATTTGAAAGCCGTGTAGTAATTGTGTTTAATAAATTCTAGCAGTAAAAACATGAACTTGTGGTGGTCATAAAGACCACGGCAAAAAGTTAAATAGTCATATATGGCACTGTTTTGTTAATTGATCGCTATTAAAGAATGCACTGTAATTCAGATAAGATATGAGCGCCGTATCTTGGTCTTGATTTGACAGTAAATCCGAGCTCATGTTCGTGTCATGTGGAAACTATGGAGCTAGTCTGGGTAAATACGAGAGAAAAGAGACGTTTTCCCAGTTCTCATGAATGCAGATGACCCTGACGATATCAAATATTAAAGCTTTAATTCCTCTACAGCCTGCTGACTGATGCTGAGCTCAGATAAAGCTGCGGGGGGAGATAAGGTTTCATTTTCTTTGTTGGCTAAATGCTTGGCTGAGAGCTTCTGTCTCGGGTTGAAGGCGATGAGATCTGGCCTGGACTGGAAGATCTGAACCACTACAGATATGAGGAACTCAAAGTTCAGGTCTGTGTACAATGGTTTCACCTCATGTTAAACACCATCACAAACTCAAAGACAACACACACGTATATCAAGTCCAAAAGGGGGTTTTCACAGTAATGCCATAGAAGAATCATTTTAATTCCATGAAGCACCTTTCAATGAACAGAACCAAGGAAAGAAACAACATAACATAATAAAAACGCATGTTACTTTTATTAAAGCACAAGAGCAAAAAATCATGAAATATTTGTCTACAATGACATGTGTTTGATTGGCGGCTACAAGTGGCAGGAATCTTCTGCTTCAGACTGTCAATGACAGGTACTTCCTGCTGACAGCTGCTGTTTATGTGCTGAACCCCCTCTCCTGTTGAAACGAAGGGTTCATCCTTTTTTTTTTTTTTTAAAGGCCAATAGCTTGTTTTACGTCACAACTGTGTCCATTATTTCCTATTTGCGATTGCTAGTGACAGGCAGGTGGGAGGGACATGCTCATTCTAGACAGCATTTGATTGGACAAAAGCTAGTTTGACACACGCAGCTCTTCCATTGGTTAGGAAAATGTAATTCTTGCTAATATTTGTTTATGCTCAACAGATAAGTCGCTGTGTAATAAAAGAGAGCAGACGTGATTTGTTATCAGGCCTGAGGCGGAGGAGGAGACCTGCAGCGGCTCACTCATCCTGCATCATAAACACACATCATCTGCTCTACCTGTGAAATATTAGCGCTCTAATGGATCAGCTCACACTCGAGGACAGACAGCTTTATTTATGGCTTTTGTCTGTCAGTCACTCTCTCGCTCCACACCTCGCGGTGAAGCGGGGAGACAGTTGGATGACCTCTGGGCTGTCAGCAGTCTGGGATTCTTTAGGAGCATAAGCTCTTACACACACACACACACACACACACACTGTTAAACTGTGGGGAAATTTGAAACCGTTTATTAGAAACACTTTGCACCCTTCAAGAACACTGGAGCCACCATAAATAATGACACCAGCGGAGCTACAGACGGGTGTGTGTGTGTGTGTTGTGTCTGATACGGTCTGCTTGGGTTCGGTAGGGTAAAAAATTTGGATGTCAAAGGAGATTTTTGTACCATTTCTCAAAATACAGAGAGACGTACTATATAGATACAATAATATCAGAATATACATATGCGACCCTGGACTACACAACCATAAGGGTCAATTTTTAATTGAGATTTATACATTACCTGAAAGCTGAATAAATAAACTTTCCTTTGATGTATGGTTTGTTAAGATTTTTCTGATATATAACTGTCTGAAAATCTGGAATATGAGAGTACAAAAAATCAAAATATTAAGAAAATCACCTTTAAAGTTGTCCAAATGAAGTTCTTAGAAATGTTTGCTAATCAAAATATAAGTTTTGATATATTTACAGTAGGAAATTTACAAAACATCTTCATGGAACATGATCTTTACTTAATATCCTAATGGTTTTCGGCGTAAAAGAAAAATGGACAATGTTGATCCATACAATGTATTGTTGGCTATTGCTAAAAATATACCCATGCGACTGTTTTTGTGGTCCAGGGTCACATATATACCACAGTTTGAATTATTTATTAATACTCTAACAAAAAATGTAGTTCAAATCATGATAAATGAATACAAATTACATATGAATTGCTTTTTTTTTTTTTTTTTTTTTTTTTTTTTTTACAATGAATACTTTTATTTAACAAGGACACATTAAGTTGATCAAAAGTCATAGTAAAGACATTTTTAATGGTAAAATAGATTGCGGTCCATCCATTAACATCTTGTGAAGCCAAAAACTGTGTTTGTAAGAAACAAATCCATCATTAAGATGTTTTTAACTTCAAACCCTTGCCTCCAAAATCTTAGTCCATAATCCATAATAACACTTCCTCCAGTGAAAACGTCCATCTCCTGTTGTAGGGCTGCCCTCGACTAAAGATATTTCTGGTCGACTAGTAGTCGTTCATTTTAAGCATTAGTTGACTATTAGTCGCACACTTATTAATAAACCATTTAAATCATAATAATAAGCCTTTAATTGCCTACATTGCCTAATAAGTGCTCAATAAGCGCACACTTAAAGCTTGCTACAGTGCACCGACAGAAGTAATGATTATGAATGTGTCAGGGAAAAACAGTTAGGAGGCTGCATGAACATATTAATAATTTATTTATAAACTAATGCTTTCTTTGTTTTTGGCTTAAGAGATGAAGTTGGTGACTCTGACTCAACCTCGCAGTAGTGGATGCGACTATTTGCATGTTTACATTTTTTCTTGACACACTCAAATTCACAGAGAGTGAGCGGCAGAGAGCGCATCCTGTTTTCTATCATTATTTTATAAAAGCACAATGTTTTGTTGTTATTGTGAGTGCACACAAATAAACGAAGACAGATTCGAAAAGATGTGTTTACAGATTCAAAGTGTTACTCTTATCTGTATGGCCAAAAATATTGAGTGTTTTAAGAGCAAGTGAGCGCACCAGCGAGCGCTAAATATTTCAGGTGATAAGCCAAATTTTAGGTAGATGAATGATAGGCAAGCAGTTGGTTGTTCTGCCCGATGTATTACCACATAGACCAGCCGTTAACAATCTGTCTGTCACAGACTGTGTGATTTTACTGCCTCCCGTGGATTTTTTTATTTCCTGTGGACTAAGCGACTAATAGAATTTTGGTGACCAAGCCTCTTCTCGTTGACTAACGGTTAGTCGACTGTTAGGGAGCAGCCCTATCCTGTTGTCTCTCACATCAAAATCCAGCCACATAATTGTTTAGAGCTGTTTTGGATTGTAAACGGTTGCTTGATCTGTGCAGATTTCTCTCCTGATTCAGGCCAGACCACTTTTTTTCACTGAAGGAAGCATTATTATGGATTACGGATCTTAGTTAAAAATGTCTTAATGATGAATTTGTTTCTTTTGTCTTCTTAAGATGTTAATTGATGGACTGGAGTGGTGTGGATTACTTGTAGATTATTGTGATGTTTTTATCAGCTGTTTGGACTCTCATTCTGACGGTACCCATTCACTGCAGAGGATTCGTTGGTGAGCAAGCGATGGAATGACATATTCCTCCAAATCTGACTAAGAAACAAACTCATCTACATCTTGGATGGCCTGAGGGTGAGCACATTTTCAACAAATGGTAATTTTTAACTGTTAAAGAAAAAGAAGTTACAAACGATCCTCTGCAAACTCATCTTAAACTGTGTGTGTGTGTGGTTTAATGTAGTTCTGAGCATGACACAGAAAACACACACACAGATGGTTCAGGGAATCCCCTTTCATAGCAGAGGTGAATTCCTCCAATCATCTGAAGATGAATGAACTGCCTGACACACAGTAAATGACTTGAGTGAAGCTACTTTCCCCCATAATGCTCTTGTCTCAGCGGTGCACCAATGTTTAAGTCACTGTAAAGTGTTTCGACTGACAACTCTGATCCAAAACATTGGCTGACAAGATTACTCACCTTATTATCAACTTAAGTCTTTATAAATGCCAAACCAGCCACAATTACGGCTTTCACCTCACATGAATCTCAAAAGCACACGTTTTTTTGCTCACGTTGCATGTTGTTGTAATTTTGGGCACCATTAGAAGCAGATTGAGCAGCTGCTGCCAGCAGAAGAAACGGCTGTGTTTTGTGGCGGGAGCCTGCTGGCTGTAATAATGCGAGCGCTGCTGCGGGCTGAAGCTGCTTTAACCCTGCAGAGGTTATGCCCTCCGCTTTAATTAGGACCAGACCAGTCACCTGATGGAGGTCACCGCTTCAAGTGCTGGTGATTTGGGCAAAACCCGCGTCTGGTTTGGATCTGGCAGAGGGGTTAGAGGTGAGAGGCTGAATTTACATAGATTAAGAGAAAAGGCTTTGTGTACGGGAGGCCTGGGACGGAAAGAAACAGCTTCAGATGACACTGAGAACGGCTGGACGCCTCAGAAGATGAGTTCAGAGGTTCAAACAAATGCATTCATTTAGATGAGGCCTTCTCTCTGCACTTCTGTTTCTTTGCATTGTTTTTTAAAAATACTTCTCAATGATTAAGAAAGTCACCAGAGGCCACGTTACAGCACTTTTTACAATAGTTCAGTAGTGTTTTTAGGCAGAGCACAAACCACAGTTTAAAAGTTTGGGGTCAGTATGTGTGTGTGTGTGTGTTTTAAGGTTTATTTAGCAAAGACACATTCATTTGATCAAAAGTACCAATAAAAACATTTATAATGTTACAAAAGATTTCTATTGAACTTACTATAAAGAAAAATAAATAAATAAAAATGCAAAAAAAATATTAACAATACAAATTAATACTAAACATATCACACATCAAATGATTTCTGAAAGATCATGAAGACTGGGGTAATGATGCTGAAAATTCAGGTTTGATCACAGAAATACATTACATTTTAACAGATATTCACGTAGAAAACAGCGCTTTTACACTGGAATAAACTGAATGCAGCTTTTGTGAGCAGAAGACACTTCTTTCAAAAACATTTAAACAAATCGTAATTATTCTAACAGTGTAAAGTGTAAAGCCTAAAGCACCTTTTCACTTTTATATAACAGTATCAGTGACAACAGTAACGTGTAGCAATGGCCAACAATACATTGTATGGGTCAAAATTATCTATTTTTATTTTATGCCAAAAATCATTACGGTATAATCATAAATATATCAAAGCTTATTTTTTGATTAGTAATATGCCTTGCTAAGAACTTTATTTGGACAACTTTAAAGGCAATTTTTTCACTATTTAGATTTTTTTTTTTTTTTCACTCACTCTCAGATTGCAGATTTTCAAATAGTTGTATCTCGGCCAAATATTCTAACAAACCACACATCAGTGGAAAGCTTTATTCAGCTTTCAGATGATGTATAAATCTCAATTAAAAATAAATAAATAAATAAAAAAAAAATCAAATAAAAATTGCCCCCTATGACTGGTTTTGTGGTCCAGGGTTACATAAACTCTTAAAAATAAAGGTGTTCCACAATGCCAAAGAAGAATCTTTTTTGCTTTTTTGTCTAAATGGTTCCATAAAGAACCTTTAACATCTAAAAAATCTTTCTGTTTCACGAAAGGTTCTTTGTGGTGAAAGAAGGTTCTTCAGATTATAAAAAGGTAAGAAAGAGATGCTTCTTTAAAGACCCTTTGACTGAATGGATCTGTGTGAAACCAAAAATTGGTTCTTCGATGGCATTGCTGTGAAGAACCTTTTAAGCATGTTTATTTTTAAGAGTGTATGACAAAAGACACCAATGTTCAATAAATAATTATATTTATTACTAATAAATAAAATTGTTCTGGCAAGTGATATAATTATTCTAATCAGCCATTACTGCTAAACTGACAACTGTCTCAATGTCCCTCACTTAATGGTCTCTCCCTACTCACGTAATATATCCAATTAAAATAAATATTTTAAATCAGATTATTTATTTGTTGAGCAAAGTTAGACATTTATTTTCACAAAATTATGATTTATATTATCGCTTTGTCATGTTTTGTATCTGTTGGTTTTCATTTTCATTGACATTTAGTTTGTTTTCCATTGTTCTATTTTCCTGCCAGTCTGTAGTTGCCATAGTCACTCATTCAATCATCAAAAAAAGCAGTTACACTTTTATACCTTTTTAACCTTTAAATCCTCAAATGTGGCTTGCGAGACCCACTTTCCTGCAGAGTTTAGCTCTAAACCTAATCAAACACACTTGAGCATGCTAACCAGTGTCTTCAGGATGATTAGAAAATCACAGGTAGGTGAGTTTGATCAGGATTGGAGCTAAACTCTGCAGGAAAAGGCTTTCTTGTTATTAATACCTTTGCGGTCTTTCTCTTCCTCTTCACTGGACTCTAAATGTTACTTTCATTCTGGCTCTCTGCTGTTTATTGATGTGTGATGTGTGCGCACTGACTCCAATCTGATTTTAGAACCACAAATCTCCAGTTAATCATATATTTTTGCCCACACAGTGAAATATGCTGTTTTTAGTCAGTATTGAGCGGTCTGTGCTGAGAATGGAGCTTTTCTGTGGAAGTCCTCTAAATGCCCCCGCTTCTCTCAGCATCGTCCCCCATCCTGAGCTCGGGGCCCTTTGAAGCCCGTCTCACCCGCCGCAAACATGATGCTCAGGAAATGAAAAAACAGACATGCGCTCATGATCCTGCCTCAATATTGACTTTAAATGCTTGTAAAGAGTGACGGGGTAAAACCTCTCCATGACTCCGTGTCCAGCTAACCGAACATGATGGTGATTAATAAAGACGTTTGGAGGCAGGAAGGCTTTACTGGGCAGGATGTGTATTTCATTTAGAATGTAAAAATAAAGACATGTGTATAGCTCTTATTCTCAGCTCTAGGGAAACTTTTAGGTAACACTTCACTTAAAGCCTTTATATATAGTGCATTGTAGAAGTGTTTTTAATCGTATGAACTTTATGAACCTTATAATGCACTGCATGATCTCATGAATAATTATAACCACAGTTATAATACTTTATAATACTTATATATTCATTTAACACACCGTTGGAAAGTATAATGAGTCACACTTTATTTTAAGGTCCAGTTCTTGCTATTAACAAACCATTTACTATGGCTTTTGCCTCAATAAACTTCTAATTTGCTGCTTATTAACTTAAAAAAAAAAAAAATAAAAAAATAAATAAATAAATAAATAAAACCAACAAAAAAATAAATAAATAAATAAAAATATATCTATTGTGAAATATCTAAAAAATATATCTCTTGTGATTTTTCAAACATCAAGATTGTTGTGTACACACAAATTCATAATACAATTTTAAATTAATTGATTGGTCATAGCCTTAAATAAATGTCATGTGGTGCAACCATGATTTATATTAAAATTAATTAATTAATTAATTTAACATGCATAACGTTTGTTTAGATGTTCTCAGTAATTAAAGTGTTTAGAAAAAAAAAAGTATTTGCATTTCTTTTGAATTTTTTGTAAATAATGATCTCATATTTTTGTTCTATAATTTCAGGGTTGCCTTCTTAAATGTAGTCTGCGGACTTATTTTTCCTGAAAAAAAAAAAAAAAAAAAAAAAAAAATTAAAATACCATTCATTAAACATACTGTAGCAGTGATTCATATTTCAGCCACATAAATCAGATATTTTATTTTTATTTGAATACAGTTATTGCTATTATTGGTCGCACCACATGATGAGTGGTCACACCAAATGACCTAAAGACCTTATAACATTAAAAATCAATTTAAAGGGACATATGTGAAAAGTGCAGCACATGGCATTAACTGCAGGCATTTCTTTAGCCCCAGTTATTTCTGAACTTTGCCCAATCTTGGCTGCTCAACTGACCCTTCGCCGGGAGTTTGATTAATAGGTGATCTGATCAATCATAATGCCGAATATGCCGTTTTGTCTGACAAACAAAGCAGACAGGAGAGCAGATTAAAGTCGGTGGACTTGAAATATGTTGTTTATTGACATCTTTTCACGGTTGATACAAGATACCTTCTGATGTACATCCATGTTTATTTCATGCTATAACTAGTAAAAATGAAGAGATGATTGGTTCATATTGTAGTGGAGAGATGTGCTTTTTCTTCTTCTTCTTTTTTTTTTTTTTCTGGTGGACGACCAAGGTTTTGGCAGCACTGCCACACAAGAATAATTTAATAATGTAAGGAACAGTTTAAAAATCTGAAGAACCTTTTTCCACTATTAAGACAGAGCTTTAAATAGATCACTGTGTGCTGAATTTGGTTGAGGTGCACTGAGAGTGACACTTTATAATCAGTGTTTGCCACAGGCTGCTTTCTGATGTATTGTGTCAGCTTGTATCCAAAGAAAGAAACTCAGTGGAGTGTGAGACAGCAGCCTGAAAGCATCTCCTGAACATGTTTCATGTGAGAGCCGGCGTGTTCGGGCAGTTGTGTGAACATCACCTGAGCTCTTCTGGGCTGGAGCGTCTCCCAATGCCAGTCAGTCTAGACTGACACATATGACATCAGCATCAGATGTACAACTGCATTATTAGACACAGTTATTTTGTATGGCTTCAAACTTGCACTTGCTGACAGAAGAACTTTTAACAGTTTAAAACACAGCTTCTTTTGTATGGTTTATTCAGTATATCATAACAGGTAGAATCCTTACAAGGCCACGCGTAAATAGATTGGTAATGTGTATATATAAAATACAGTTGCATCTCTTCATCGGCTGACGGGGTCTGTGTTGTGTCCGTGTGACAGGAGCGTGAAACACCTTCCACTGATGGAGGTCTGGACGTTAACCAGCTGCAGTCGTGTGGATTCAGCTTCCGCATGAGAAGACGTTCAGCACTGCTGATGACTAAGCATAATAAAAAAAAAAAAAAAAAAAAAAAAAAAAAAAAAAAAAATTAGCATGGGGGTGTTTGCATGCTGATGACGGACCTCATTCACACAGAAATCACAAGCGGCCTTCATCACTTCCTGCTTTAACGTCATTTAGCCACACACAAGGTTTTTTATACACAAATTAATCACTTTCTTGTTTTAAAGTCAACATTAGTGAAAGTGACACAGACTGTGACAGAGACTTTCCAGTGACCTCCAAAACTGTTTGTTCACACACATCAAGTACACTGAAACCTGAAAAAATTGAGGTTTTTATTTTGAGAATTATAATAATTATAAGTAAGAATAAGTAAGAAATATGTGGTTTATTTTTTTATTTTTATTATTATTATTGTTATTATTATAACTCACATACGGTTAAAATATTTATAATTAATTAATGAATTAATTAATTTATTTATTTATCACCAAGACAGCATTTATTTAATGAAAACAAACAAACAAACAAACAAACAAAACACCCACAACAGGAATATTGTGGAATGTTATTACAGTTTACAATACATATATATATATATTTGAATATACTGTTTCTATGTGAATATATGTTAAAACGTACATTTTCAGCATCATTTGTCTCCAGTATCACATCATCCTTCAGAAATCTGATTTGGTGTTTAATTATTGTTGATTATTTTTGGGTTCTCCTAATATTATGTTTTTGTGGAAAGTTCTTCTTTTTTTAATGATGCTAAAAATTTTGCTTTTTCATCACAGAAATAAATTACATTTTACAACATATTCACACAGAAAACAGTTCTTTTAAATTTTGATAATCTTCTGCAGCATCACAGTTTTTATTGTATTTGTCGTCAAATAAATGCAGCCTTGGTGAGCATAAGAAAAATCATAATTATTTTAAACTTTTGACCTGTGGATGATAAACATACAAATGTAAAGAATGACAAAATCACACAAACCTGAGAATCAATTTTCATATACAGTGGTAAAAAAATAAAACAATGTCCATACACTTTTATGGCTAGTGTCTAACATGTAGTAAGACTGTGGATTCTAAGCAGCGCTCTAAAAATAAATGTGCTCATTTCTCTCCAGACTGCTTTCCCTCAACATCTCTCGCTGTTTTATTTTCACCGCCCACCCTGTAATGACAAAAATGCCCGCCACTCCGGCCTGGTTGACTTCACGTAATGTTCTTGTGGCTAAATCCATCGTTCCTGCTTTCTGTCAACACACGGCTCGACTAAAAGCCTCCAGAGTGCCGGACGTAACCGTATGCAGGCCGAAGCGCGCTCACGATCCCTCTCTCTGAGAAGAGCCTCGTGGAGAAAAGCTGAGAAAAAGAAAAATGTTAACATTAGCGGCTAAAAACAATGGCCCCCTGTGACCCGCTGTGCTGGGAGTCCTGTCACAGATTGAGGCAGTTAGCCGCTAACCTAAACCCAGCGCCGAAAACACCTGCTCGAGGTCCTGCGGCTTAATAATCTGTCTCAGCTGTACGCTCCACTTTTATCTCGCTGGGTTCACTGTGTTCTCATAAAGAAGTCTTTGTGTCTGATTTGTGGGTTTATCAGCCACCAGTACGCAATACGAAGAGGGTTTTCTCATCGCGCCTCTTACGCCGTTCCCTTCTACTGTATTGTTTGTGCATGAAATGGGGATATGTTTGAACAGGCTGCAGTTACCAGAGGTCAGACTCCTGTGAGGAGCACAGAGAGACACAGAGAGTCACATGAGTCAAAGACAGATGAGAATTACACCAAACTATACAGTATGTGACGGGCACACAGCTTCAGCTTTCTGAATCTTGCAATACAAACGCCCTAACATTTCTAACATTAAAAGGTTATATATTAATTCTGACCTTCATTTGTTTCTGTTGTGAACACTGCTTTGTTATAATGGCAGTGCCCTTCTTTTGTCTATGTATTGTTCTTGTTCTACACTGTAAAAAGTTTTTACCAGTTTCAACTTAAAAAAAAAGCTGCTGCCTTAAATTTTTTAAGTTAAATCAACTTAAAACTGCTATTTCAACTCACTACAATAACTACAATTTTTAAGTTGATTTAACTTACTAGTTGAAATGACTCATACTTTTAAGTTGATTTAACTTAAAATGTTAAGGCAACTCAAATTTAACTTAAACTTAACTTAAATAAAGTTGAAAATGATGAAAACATTTTACAGTGTATTCTGTTTGTCTACCATATGTAATTTAAATGTATTATCATTAAATGTTTTTTTTAAATTATGTACTTTCTTTACTAAATGAAAATTTTACTCCATCAAATGTACTTCCCTATATTCTTCTACTGGAAACACAAAGATTGCACAAAATGGGAAACTATATGCATCATACAGGCTGCGTTTAACAAAATTATGACTAACACACAATTTGTTGTGTTCTTAAAATGCATATTCATATAGTCAGTTTTTTTTTTTTTTTTTTTTTTTTTTTTTTTTTAGTAATAAATAGTAATAAAATAATAATAATAATAATTATTATTATTATAATTATAATAATAATAATAATGATAATAATAATAATAATAATAATAATAATAATAATAATAAATATATTTCATTACTTTAAATTCATGCAAAACGTACAAAAAAATCAGCTTGATTAGTAATACATTTGCATTTTTATTTCTGTTTTTTCTTTTAATTTACATGCACACTTGTCACTAATTTACAGTTTTGTTGCATATTTATTAATGCAAAAAAAAAAAAAAAAGTGTGCATGATTAATCACTTCCAAATTAAAAGTTTTTGTTTACACAATGTGGGTGTGTACTGTGTGCATTTATATATATATATATATATATATATATATATATATATATATATATATATATATATATATATATATATATATATATATATATATATACACACACACACACACACACACACATGCATGTTTATATTTAAGAAAAATATGTTTATATATTAAAAATATTAAAATATAATATCAATTATATGCATATAAATATATACGCGCAAATACATAAATATTGTAAAAATACATGTAAATATTGCATGTGTGTGTATTCATATATACATAATAAATGCACACAGTATAAACACATACAGTACATGATGCAAACAAACTTTCATTTTGGATGTGATTAATCGCGATTAATCGCAATTAATCGTTTGACAGCACTAAAAATCAAAATGCATTTTAATTTATGTCAGTGACATTATTGTTCATGCTGATTATCAGTAAGCATGCTCTTACAGGAGAAATGGTGAAATTGTACACATAAATAAATATAAATAAATAAATAAATAAATAAATAAATGAATAAAATAAATGGTATTACTTATGTAGCTTGCTATCAAATAAACATCCATGTCTTACAATTTGCAGTTTAAGTTTGAACTAATAAACACAAATGAGTTAAAACCCTGGTTAACTTGCAGTAATATACCCACTGGCGCTCCAGACCTAATGGGGGCAGCAGAAAGTTTAAAACAGTCATACTAATTATTTAAGAAGATGAATGAGAAGCACAAACGCGTAAAAAAAAAAGTTCAAATACAGTATAAGTTGCTGAAATTAATGTTGCATCATTAATATTTGTAGTATAGTCTGTCTCAGCTTGTGCATTACATACATTTTAATCATGCATTTGCTTTTGTCTTATATTTACTGTTATAGAAATCCACAAAGATCAATTCTCTTCTTCTTAAATCATTTTAAAACATTTTTTGCTGTACAGATGCTCAAGGGTCTGGTCAAGTCTAGTGTCTTTTCAAGCACATTTACACAGAGATTTGGGTTAAAATGGCAATGACGTTAATACCTAAAGCATTGCGGCATTGGCTGAACATTTCTACGAGAACACCAAAATAATTTGCTGTTTCTCACAAACACGAGCACACATACTTCCCTTTGTGTGCGCAGTGGGATGTGTTTTTGTAGATCATTTGACGGAGAAATATTTGAGCTGCATGAGTTCCTCTGTGATGTTCTGCCAAGAGGGAGTGGGGAGCTGTTGAGACCCTCCAAACAACTCTCAGTTCCCAGAATTCAGCAGGCCCCTGACGCCCACCACCGCTCCTGCTCGTAACAGCCAGGAGGAGGCCACTGGTGTTTGGACAAATATGTGTGGTACAGTCAGGATCCTTTCATGCAGTATAACTGCTGCGACAAGACATCTCCGTTATGACTTAGTACTCTGGTTAAAGTTTGACCTCTGAAGATTCGCCCAAATGCCCATTTTTAGTGTGAATGATTCACTAGCAGATGCTTTCTACTGTGTCTACAAGCAAAACCGAGCTACAGCCGGAAAATATTTAGCTGCAAATACCAATTCAATAAGCTTACCTCTCATAGCCGTTTAACCAGGTTGTTATAAGTTTTAATAACATTTTGCAAACATTTCCATTAAGTCATGAAAACGTTACTTTTGAATGTTCTCTGAACATTCAAAATGTCAGTTTTTAATGTTTATTTATTTGTTTATTTATTTATTTTGTTTAAGGACATGAAGGGAACATCCCATTTGATCATTTTGCAAACATTATGGGAATGTTACTTTTGAATGTTCTCAGAACATTCTGAAACATTTAAAGTCACTTCAAATGTTTCAGAATGTTTGTTTAAAATCATTAGATGAATGTAACATTTAAAAATCATTAGATGAATGTCCACCTAAATGTTTCAGAAATGAAAACATTAAATAATGACAAACAAATAAATAATGATGTATAAATAATTATTTTTGTTTTAACGTTTTGAGAAATTATTACAGACCAGATAACTACATTAAAAAAAAAAAAAAAAAAAAAAAAAAAAAAAGTTCTAAGAATGTTTTGGTAATGTTTCATTACGTTATAAAAACATTTTTTCCGAATGTTATCTGAACGTGCAAAATCGTTCAAAAAGTTTTTGTTTTTGTTTTTGTTTAATTTTTGGTTATACGAACGTTAAGCGAACGTGCAAATGTTGTGGGAATGCTATTTTTGAATGTTCCTTGGACATTTGAAACAAGTAGAAACACTTAAAAAATGTTAGCTGAACATCCAAACATTTTAGAAATATATGTATATATATATATATATATATATATATATATATATATATTTTTTTTTTTTTTTTTTTTTTTTTTTGTGCTAACATTTTAAGCACATTAATAAAGACCAGATAACTCTCAACAAAGTTCACTTCCAGAATAAAAAAAAAATCCTGATAATTTACTCACCCCCAAGTCATCCAAGATGTTCATATCTTTCTGTCTTCAGGGAAACATTTCAGGATTTTTCTCCATAAAGTGGATATCAATAGGAGCCAACGGGTCCAAATTGCAGTTTCAAAGCAGCTTCGGAAGTATTCTACACGATCCCAGCCAAGGAATGTGGGCTTATCTAGCAAACCAATCAGTCATTTTCTGAAAATAAATAAATAAATAATAAATAACATGTATGTACTTGTAGCCACAAATGCTTGTCTTGCACTAGCTCGACCTTGCGCATTATGTAAACATGCACTTGATGTAGACGGAGGTACCGACACATTGTTTACAAAGCGAATGTGCAAAGAAAGTCAAACGCCCTTTACAAAAAAGGTAAAACAACGATGTCGGATGATTTTGAAGTTGGAGGAGAAAATGAGATGGAGTTTTTCCAACTAGTGCAAGATGAGCATTTGTGGTTAGAAAGTACAGAAATTTGCATATATATATATATATATATATATATATATATATTAGTGGTGTCAAAATTAGCGATAAAATATTAAACGCAATTAACGCAGGGGCGGGGCTAGGTTTGGCCACCCCACCCACAACTACTAAAGTAACGCCCCCTGCGTTAACTGAGATGCATAACATAATAACGAGCACATCAAATGGGAGACTATTCAGATGCGTGCTCCAACATCACCTCAGCGGCAGGTGCGATTCAAACGAGCACGGAAACTGAACTGGTGACGCAGAGCTTCAGTAGAACATCAGTGAACTGCGGTCAGATGAGGTGTTGTCAGGCCATATGTCAGTAAAAACAAATCTTCCTGTCCTGTCAGCCGTTATACTGTGCTCGTAGCGCATGCTAGTGCATGCACAAATATGTTGGCGCGCGCTGTAATAGGCTCTAATCTATTAAAGCACTATTCAAACCCAAATTAATCTATGAGTATGTAGTTAGTCGTAGTTATGTCGCCAGATAAGTCATGAAGTTACAAAAAAGACGACTAATGCTGCTTTAAAACTGTGCATGTAAGTGTTTATTATTTTAAATCAGTGTCAGATCCGCCTCACGTTCAGCAGCGATAAACAAATATCGAAATATACTTCATTTATGTTGTTTCTACATTAATTTGGAAATTGAATGTGAAATTATTGCAATATAAAAGTATAAGTAAAAATTTTAATGTTAGGTGGGATTAATCACGATTACTCACGATTAATTTCAGATAAAAAATGTGCGATTAATTAGTTACATTTTTTTAATCGATTGACACCACTAATGTATATATATATATATATATATAAGAAGCTGCTTTGAAACTGCAATTTGGACATTCAACGCGTTGTCTCCCATTAAAGTGCACTATATGCAGAAAAATCCGCAAAATCCTCCATTTCTTTTCGACTGAAGAAAGAAGGACATGGACATCTTGGATGACATGGGGGTGAGTAAATTATTAGGAATTTTTTAGTCTGGAAGTGAACTAATTCTTTTAACATTACTGGTTGAACATTTTGTTCATAACTTTGAGAGAACCTTGCCAGAAAGTTTTGAGAGCATTTCTTGTTATCTGGGAATTTAACTAGTTTATTTGCTATGCATGCTTAACTTGCTGTGAGACCTTTTTATGCTTCCTATCAGGCTTGGATTAATCACTGCTTTCTGAATGACTAAACCACATATTTAAGGCAGCACACTGTGTTTTTATCATTCAGTTCATCAAATGTTCTGGACTGTACGACTGATGCGGTCTCATCCGACATCTGAACTATAGTTTTCCGTAGTGATTTATACTGTAGCAAGGTAGCTTGGAAGAGACCTTTAGACCTTGCATCCTCTTTCTTTCTCTCCTGTTCATCTGGCCCGTGCCTCACCCTGGTTCTGCCTCACTGCCATCCCAGAATGTGTGATGCATGCTGGGCCGTCCCTTGGGCGGTCAGGGGGCCATGTGTCTGCTCAAATGCCTACTGAGACACTCCTTATATGGCTGCCCTGAACTCCTCTCACCTCTGCACGACTTTAGTACCTTCATCATGAATTACCACTAGTGACCAGTAGCGTCTTAAATAGTTAGCAAATATCCAAAAGTATTATTTTTAGCAAAGCCACATTGCTCTTGCACCAATATATGCTTTCCATATACTTAAGTCAAAGGGACAGGACGACTGTACAGCTTATCTGTGGAGTCCAGAGTCTAAAACACTCTTGTTTGGACTAATTAGTTAAATTATAGATAAATTAGTTCCATTCAGTTAAATTAGCTTAGTCTCTCATGCGAGATGTGCTGTTTGTGTGGCATATGAAGTTTAATCTCAGGAGCCGAGACAGCAGACAACCGGGCAGCTCACTAGTTTTTGGCACAGAGCCGCTGATCATCTGGTATCTCTCTTTTGGTCCCGGTTTCATGGTGAATAAAACGCTGTGCCTCTTTCACTGATGACCTTCACGAAGGTTGGATGAGTCTTAAACTTTGTCAAGCATCATTTCTTTTCATCTTTCCTGTGCCTCTCATTTCACTTTATATCTGCACCACGGGCTGCACAAATACAGTCCACTGCTAGTTTCCCTTGAAAGAAAAAAGAAAGAAAGGAAATATGATACAAAAACAGAGTTGCCTTTGTTGTTCAGAACTTTATTATCAGGAACAATTTATTAAAGAAACATGGGTTATGATTTTATGCGAAATAAAGGGGAAAGTTGATTTAGAGAGACGGAGAGCCATACAGATGGAGAAACACTTGATGCATGGGAGTTTAGCTCAAGTTTAAGAAACTAGTAGTAGCTTATTCTAAAGTGTTCCTCATGTTACACATTCATGCTAGTCTTGTCTGATTGTTGTTCATGTTTGGAAAATGTTCCAAGTCCTGTCGGTTAGAAATGTCCTGTCTTATCATTCATGTTCAATGCACAAACAGTGTGGGACAAGTTACAGCAGGGTCAGAAACAAACTTTTCCATTAAAGGGCAATAACTGCCCCCTGAACATTATTTCCAGGGGCATTGTTTTTACATTCGTGAGGGCAATTTATTATAACCAGCACAAGCTGTCTTTAATGTCAAATACTTGAATTTACCCAGTTACTTTAATTAATATCTTAAACTGTTGTTAAAAATAGACTGTTTCAAATGGTAGCTTATCTAAATTATACAGTACACGCAAAAAAAAAAAAAAAAAAAAAAAAAAAAAAAACAGGAGCTCATAGGGCTGCAATATTATGACAAAAATCATTATTGTAGATTGTTGTTTTTTACATAGTAATAAAGATTACGAATAATCCATTTTAATTTTTAATAATAAATTATTAATTATATAGATGTCGTAGTCTGCTACAAGCATATCTGTCCATGACGTTAGTCTAATCTAGGGAATGTTATGCAAAAAGTCGCGTTATAATCATTTATGATATGAAATTATGCTATTTACATGTTTGCACTGTGTTGTTTATGAGGAATGAATATGCAAGCATGCGCAATAAACACTGCTCCAACGTTTTCAGCACTGACTAATCTAAGCAAGTCTGATTGGCCAATGCATTCCTGAATTCAACAGAAACATGTTTGATTGGTTATAAGGCTCAACGTTGCACAAAACAGTGCGTAAAAGCAATCTGATGCAGTGTGAGTGGATCTAAATGTAATTCGCGAAACCGCGTTTATTTTTAACTTCATTTTCACATTTCATATCAATCCCGGCAGATGTAATACATTGTTTCATAGTGCAGCGACATTTTTTGCCCCTTTGACTTGAATTTTTGTGTCTTTTTTGTTCATTTTTGTATCATTCAGTGCTATCTCACAACCAGTTCGTACATATTTTATGCAGTGGCTAATTAGTATGAATTTGTACAGTCTCATTCATACAGGTTCGTAGAATTTGTCTCGACCAGGGGTTCTCAACTCTGGTCCGCGAGAACCATTTTCCTGCTAAGTTTAGCTCCAACCTTAATCAAATTCACCTGCCTATAACTTTGTATTGATCTTAAAGACCTTGATTAACTTGTTCAGGTGTGTGTTTTTTTAGGGTCGGAGCTGAAATCTGCAGGAAAAAGGATCTCGTGGGCCAGAGTTGAGAACCCCTGGTCTAGACCCCAGTGATGGGTAGGTTTAGGGGCGCAGTTAGGGGTAGGTCATTCATACGAATTTATACGAATTGCAGAACTCATAAAATAGATTACGATGTAGCAAAAATCGTACAAACACGTATGAGTGAGGTTGCATGAATTTGTACGAATTGCCATGAGAGATCGGGTTGGACATTTTTGCCACAAGCCCTCCATCCCTGAGTTACAGTACATTCCAAAGTTTAGTAGAGCAAAAGTATGCACAATAGTAATATTGACCTTTCACTTAGCAAGAACCACTGATAAAACATTACTTATTTTAACAGTAAATTATAAATTACACAGTTGGTGTGTAGCAAATGTCCTCTCTTGGGGGAAGGCATTATAGTGTGCTCACAGTGGACTCTTGTGAGCAGAGCGCAGGTGATATTTACATTTGAAATGAAAAGTAAATTAGTGCAGGGCTCCGACTCAAGAAGCATGTTCAGGTCATTGAGTCATCCAGTGCTGAGGTCTGAGCCTCAATCCTGCGCTCTCTTGAACCTCACCGAGAGCACTGGGGCAGGACCCAGGGGAACGTCATTCATTGCCCCGAGGATTTGGTTAGGTGGGAGGCCAGGTTTTCCTGGTATTTCGCCACAGCCCAGTAAATAAACACAGAGTCCAGCTGCACAGGGCTCAGCGCAGCTTCAAGAAAAGAGAGCTGGGGATAAAAGAGCAAGAGAAGGAGGAGATCTTAGTTCACCTCCCAGTCAGAGGGGGTCCCTGTCCTCTCCGGCAGGAGAGGGGGATAGGAACTGGGGGGGCTTGTATGGAGAGGTAATTGCCAGCGAAACCTGAGCAGCTCTTAAGCGCCGTTGCCATAAACTCGGGGTCGTAAAGTGAGCACCTCCCATGTAGTCGTGCAGTAAAAACACACAAGGTCTCGAAGCCCCTGCTGGCTGAGGAAGATTCAATGGACAGCGCCGGGACGTCTGATCTAAGAGGAGGTGCACTTCTGCTGACAACTCTTACTGTCTCCTGACAAACTCCTTACTTTATTTGTTAAAAACTGACATAGATCTTTCCTCTGTGAGGATTTTTTTTTTTACAATAACATTACTGGATGATTATTTTATTGGGTTATGTGAGGAGGTGGTGTTAGACTAATAGTTAACAACTGGGGTTTTTAGCACGTCCCTCACCAAGTTTTACTGGAAACGTAGTAGAATTCAAATCTCAGGGTTCATAATTTTAATTAGTGTGCTGAAAGTCATTTCGGGTGAAAACCGCATGCCGTGATGGGAATTGTCCATTCTTAAATGTGCGTCTTGACAAAAGGAAACTCAACCAAGGTCATTTGGATCCTGCCACATGTTCTTAAGCGCTGTGCTGGAAGTCCACCAATTCTCCATGTCAGCCCTAAATTGGGCCTGTCGTTGTGTTTTAGGGGATTTTAGCCGAGGCCTGGCCAGGGCCCCTTGTGAAAAGTGCTTCCCTCAGCAGTTGCCTGTCTAGGCCCACTTCCTGTGCTTCAGCCTCTCTTTTTCTCAATGTTATTGAGCCTACCAAATGGCCCCGATTTCACCGGTGGTCTCCACCTAATAATCAGGATGATGGACATGTTCCATTGCTCATGGCCTTGGGTTCCACCAGAAGCGCACCAGACCAGGCCAGTCCTTTTGTACAGTAACAGTTGATTGGGGAGAAAAAAGGAGCCGCAATTTCAACGTGGAATGCATTAGATTGTAATTACATTTAAAAAGTCTAATTAACTAAAAAGAAGAAGAAAAAAAAAAAAACGTGTATGGTCATCAGTCGCAAAGGGGGCTGGGGTAGTATTTTTCCCTGTGTTTTTGAAGAAAGGCAAGAGTTTTGTGTGGCACAGGGGAGGAAGGTAACTGGAGAAGAGGAGTTAATCTGGATCAGTTAAGGAGTGTTTACACCGCAAATGAGCTCTGAATATTCTCCAGTGCATTTAGGGGGAATTAGAGTTGCAGTGGGATAATGAGCTATATGAGCCTGTGATTTACACCAGGCACAAAAGAATGTCAAGCACAAATAAACACAAGTATGATGTATGAACGGGGCTAGTGCGGACCCTTTCAACTTACTGTAAGTGGACAAAATCCAATTTAACCAACTGTGAAACTGAAAAGGGGGGAAATGTATGCAGAGGTTGGCTATTCCAGTAAACAATTGGTGATGAGTGCTGAGCAAAACTAATGGCACGCATTAAATTTTCAGTTAAAAATGAAAAAGGAAACCTCTTTGTAATTTAACATCCTACCCACCATTTAGCGCAGTCCAGGTCTTTTCCAGCCAGATGCTTACACGCAATATAGTCTGTGGGGGAACTGAATTGATGTAGCATTAAATGCTTGTTGAACCAGGGGACAGACGCTCTCTCTGACCATACACACACATTTCCATAGCTGCTGCCCTTGTTCAGACACCTCTAACAAGGTCTTTTCTGAAACCGATCCACAGTCACTCCCCCGAGGAGTCTTGAGCTCGCTCTGGGCGGTCTGTCCGTGCCTCTTCCAGCACTTCACCCCACTGCTCCATCCGTCCAATCAAAACACAGCGATCCAGAACTCTTGCACCAGATTAAGCCAGGCCTGTCTCTTTTTTCACATTCTTTTTTTTTTTTTTTTTTTTCTCTTGTTCTATTTATATTCGGGGACATTCCACAGAATATTAGTAATGATCAGATCCAATAAAAGCAACGACTGCTATGTTCTCTACATTCTCCTGGTCCTCAGAGGATATCTGAGTGATGGCGCTCTGGGGCCACCTCAGAGAGGTGATAAGAGCGTTGAGGTTGACCTCCCATACAGGGTGTGCTCTTCTAGTTCTGCTCTGTTATTGCATTCTTGCTACCACAATGGATGTATAAGGGCAGTTCAGGGCTATTTTAAACTTTATGCAATTTTGCAAAAGGTCAGTGTAGTCACCAGAAAAACCTCTGGATAGCATGGGCAAATTGGTGACCCAAGTAGTCCCATCCTAGTATATGTTCTTACCTAGGAGACCCATCTGATTTCTCCCTGATGCCTGGTTTATGTGGTTTTGAAGGCAGAGATCTTAGTCTGGTTAGGACTGTTTTTGGTGCATACAGCTCAGCACATCCAAGCTGAGGCGTACAACCCTAAAGTTACTGTGGTGTCCAGATGAACCACATACTGGCACATATTAGCAGAGTGGTTGATGCTTACTGCGCTGCATATAACCACCCAAGTCGCAGAAAAAACCATAGTGGACTGCTTCCCACACTCCGAACGTCACAAGCAGCTGAGAGAATCAGAATAAAGAGGCCACAAATGATGACGGAGACAAGTGAGCCAGTAGCTTTACTTACCAAAATAAGGTGAGAGAGGTCTGATGAGCAACATGGGGCACAAAAGGGGGGTTTTGCCTCTAGTATGAGGCCTCTATTGTCCACATACCCAGCAGAGATGAATCCAGAGAGCCGATCGTGCATCATCCCAGTATTGATGGACTAGGCAAGACATATAAACAGAACTTTGTCAAGTGGGGACTCTGTCTTAGTTTCCAGATTGATGGAGGACATTGGGCATATTAAAAAGTGTGGTGTTTAAAGATGGACACACTCCACTTGGAATTTGACTGCTCTATTATCAAGCAAGTGTGGTGGATTGATAGATTGATTGCGAGCATATGCAAGAAACAGAGTTGCCTTCACTCATGTGAGTTATACCTAGGTGACCGAGTACTAGTCTCAAAACTCTTTGCTAATATTCTACATTTCTTTCTGGTAGGTTTCCCAAACTTTTCCACTTGTGTGGCCTGTGGTGCACAAAGTCTAGCAGCCCCAAGCCTGGCCTGGCCGTAGGGCTCCTGAAGCCATTGAGGTGGAGGAACAAGTCCATCCCCACTTAAACAGGAACTCCGGGAGTTCAGCTCTGAGATGTGTTCTCCAGGACCCACAGGCAGGCCAGCGTAATCCATCATCACACCCCCTGGAGTACTCGTCAGGCAGAAGTCCTGCTGTGTGCCAGAGGTGCATGAGGAGCTAAAGGTATTAAACAGCTGGGAGTTATAGAGGAATCTGGTAGCTTGTGATCAAGCCCTGTTTTGGTGGTCAACAAACCTGGAGTTCAACTGTTAACCAAAGCTCATCTGGATGAACTCAGTAACTCCTAGGTGTAATAATGCCATACAATGTGAGTAACTTCAAGGTTTTGAATCTTTTGTTTGGTCGCAACTGGTGAAACATTAAGGTGGGTGCTGTATTAAGCTTCATTAATTGTTAAAAACTTGCTTCCATTGCTTTTGACAACTTTGTACATTTCCACTATGGCTAACACTGATTACAGCATCTGGTAATCTTTGCAGATTGTTAAAATTGCATCATGTCTACCATGTTACCTTTTCCTATTGGTTCAGAAGCCTCCTAAGCCAGCTTCCTCTCTGTTTGAAGGAAGTGATGTTATTCTTGCAACTCCAGGAAATAAATGGCTTAATGACAATAACAGTTTTGTTGTCAATTCAAATTCATATTTGGTGGTTTCTAAAGATTCCCTATTGATTTGTTTACCAAAGAAACCGTAATGACATGAGTATGAGATTGAAAAAACAAGGAACGGGGCTTTTTATGTTACCATGAGAAATCAGGGGTGTGAGTGAGGGGGAAAGAGAGGAGAAAACTGCATCTGACGGTGAGATAAGAAATGAGAGATGAGGAGGAGGAAGATCCTCCATCGACACTCTGTGCAGGGAGGGACCAGAAATCAGACCTGTGGGAGAGTTTTCCATCAGCACAGCTCCATTACATGCCTACACACACACACAAACACATTTAAAAAGTGTATTTTAATCTCTCTCTCTCTCTCTTATCCCACTTGTCATTTGAATTTTGAATTTTGATATTTTTTTCCCCCAAGTGTAAATGTTTCTTTAAGGTGCTTTCAAACTTTGTGCTGTTTAAATGAGCACCACTGGCTCAACCAATGGTGTGAGTTTAGGACTTTTTGTTCATCTGACTATTGGCATACAGATGGAGTGTTCAGAAACCTGATTAAAAATGTTCACTGTTTTTGCATTTCTGTTTTGTAATTCTCTAACTACGCTTAAAGAAATAGTTCACCCCAAAATGACAATTCTGTCATCATTTCCTCACCCTCATGTGGTTCCAAACCTGTAGGAGTTTCTTTCTTCTGTGGAACATAAAATAATATATTATGAGAAATGTCTTTTCTTTCATACAGTGAAAGTCAATGGTCACTTAAATCGTTTGTAACAACATTTTTCAAGATCAACGAAAGTCATACACTTTTAGAATGACTTGAGGGGGAATAAATGATGACATAATTTCCATTTTAGAGTGAACTGTCGCTTTAAGTGTAGTTACAACATTACAAAACAGAACTGCAAAAATAGTGAAACCTTTCAAGGCGTGTTTTGAGTGTCATTACGTTTCACTTACCCACAGACTTACTTAAAACATGAACTCTGTACTTGTTCTGCCTTGCTAGCACTCCAGACCTACTTTATGAATAACAAATATGAGAAAATGTGTAGAGTACAAAAACCTTGAGGTACATTGTAAAGAATAGACGTCTTGTACCAACAGGATATACAGTACGCTTTCCTTCCCACCGGCTCTTGTGTTAAAGGAAAGCTGTGTGTGTATGTGTTGGCTGTATCTGATGCCGCAGTGAATGGGGGGGCACCTCTCACAGAGCACCACTCCACACCCCTCTCTCACTTTTTCCCTCTTCTTCTCTCTTTCAGCAAACAGTACCTTTCTGTTCCGCACCGAGACTCTGTCCTCCCTCGCCGCTTGCCCTCTCTCTCTCTCTCTGTCTCTTTCTTAAATAAATCAGTGTTGGTTGGGGCTCGACCGTCATAAATCAAGGCCTGTCCACTGCTGGAGTCTACCCAGTTTAGTTGTCACTGCCTGGCCTTCACTCAGGATTAATTAAGGCCCTGATATAAAGGCCAGATGTGCTGGGGCACACACACACACACACACGAACACAGGTACACATATACACACCTACACATGCATAGACACGAATAAAGCTTATACACACATTTCAGAAACTATATGTATCACTACCCACTTATTAACATGCAAACATGTATAAACAGTATGCATTAACATTAGCCACAGTAAAACTTTTAAAAATATTAATAAGACTTGTTCACAGTATGACAACTTGTGTACAACTTGTGTACAATGTAAAAAAAAAAAAAAAATAAAAAAAACTGCAAAAAATACAGTGAAAATTTCAACGTTTACAAAACAACATGTCAATTTTACAGTTAAAACTAAGTCACAGAATAAAATAAAATATGTTTTTTTTTGTTTGTTTTAAATATAATTCATCATAAATTAATGAATGAAGTCATTTTCTGACGAATTAGTCAAGTCACACTGCTACTAGAATCTCTTTAGTAACATATACACGACACTAAAGCAATAGAAACATTAACAACGTAAGATCATAAAACAGAACTTATAACTTATATACATAACTGAGAAAAAAAAAATACTAATAAATACAATTATTTAAAATTAAATACCATCAAATGTGAGCTGGGAATGGGAATGTCAAGGTCTATATTTGTTTATTTTTATTTGTATTTATTTATTTTTTTCTGTGACTTTTGTGCTCTTTTTTTACTTCCAAAAAGGTACATTTAGCAATAATATACTGTAAAATTACATTAAATGTACGGTTGGATCTATTAAAATTTTCCAATATATATAGTAAGGGAACATTTATTTACTGTAGCATTTTTAGAGTATTTTACAGTTAAAATGTAAATATCATCTGCAGTGCAATAATGTAACTAGTTTTAACTGTTTAAATGAAATTTTAAATTAATAAAAACAAAAACAAAAAAGCATTGTTTCTGTTATAGAAACTTTATTTATTTATTTATTTATTTATTTTTAACTGACCTTAAGTGTTTTTTTGTTGTTGTTGTTGTTGTTGTTTTTTTTTACATTGTTATGTAGTACAATTCCGTGTAAACGAGTGTTATTTCAGTACATTTGCTGCTTATTTTTATTTGCTTACCTTTTGGTTGGGACTAAAACTTTTATGAAATAGTATTTGTTTTGCCAAAGTAAATCACGGACACAGTTTAGAACAAGATGTTATAAGCAGTAAAATGTGTTAAAGTGATTAATAAAATACTTTCAATCAGCTCCTAACAGTAATATGTGTAGAGTGTGTGTGTGTGTGTGTGTGCGTTGGAGGTGGCTGTGAGGGTCACAGGTCGCAATGTGAGCTTTATTGCGTGAGGAGTGACGAGTGAGAAGAGGAGGAGTGTGATACGGCCGATGGAGGAGAGAGAGAAAGAGAGAGAGAGAGAGCAGGGCAGCAGGGCAGGGGTGGCTCATGGGAGCGCTGGCTGCTTGTGGCGGGTCGCCATACTGTCTGGCCTCCCCTGACTGCGAGAGTCACTCCTGCACACAGGAAATGAGAGTTTCCAGCTTCCCTTTTTCACACAGCTCTCGTCTGTTTAAGCTCAGATCCAGTGATATTAGCACAGAGCTCACTTTCACTCTGCGCTACACTCGCCGTACACACAGACTGAAGCATTTCAGCCAAGAGTCACTGTTTTTGCTGCTCATATTTAGGGATAGGGACTGGAAGAGACCAATCAGAATCCAGGGCCCCTCAAACACCCACAACACTGTAATAATTTCACACAACACCTTAGAGTCATGACAGCAACATTTACACTTGTGTTTTCTTTAAATAAATAAATAAACGTACAAACAAATAGTTTTCATTAACATTTTTGAACCAGTTACCATATACATTTTTTTTATTACATTTTTATGGTTTTAATTTATTTTTTAACTTTAGTTTCAGTTTTAGTTCTCGTTAACTATAATAACCCTGATGCTTACTCTCAGTCAACTCATTCTTAATAAGCACTGTATTACAAACTATTTAAAAATTGGCAATCAGTGAATCGATGATGATTTTGTTTGAAGGTGAATTCACTCATTGATTGATTAGAATCACTTTACTGGCTCTTTCAATTACTGAAGTGTTTGCGCATTAAAATAAACCCCAGATCTCCTGTAATGTTCTGCTGATGGGCTGCTGGCTCCTGGTTCAGATTTAATGCTCCTCATTTTGTCCTCTAGTTAATCGTCTCGACAGAATCTTTCTTTCGGTCTCTCGTTTCTGTTCTGGACGGCAGGCGGATGTCAGCACATGAAACACATTTGTTGTGGAACAATAGGCCTCTGCCTGATATGACGGACAGGACAGTGTTTCTGAAGGATTCAGTAATGAGAAGATGATTGAGCTCTACTTTACAGGGCTTTTTTGGGTTTATAACCAACCTGAGAGACTGTAAACACTCATCGAAACACTCATTTATTTATTTATTTTTGGCAGCACTGTACAATAAGGTTTGTTAGTTAACATTAGTTATTTTTATTTAACATAAACTAAGAATGAACAATTCTTCTACAGCAATTATTAATCTTAATGTTAATTTCAGCATTTACTAATGCATTATTAAAACCAAAAGTTGTGTTTGTTAACATTAGTTTGCACTGTGAACTAACATAAACTAACAATGAACAACTGTATTTTCATTAACTAACATTAACAAAGATGAACAAATACTGTAATAAATGTATTGTTCATTGTTTGTTAATGTTAGTTAATACATTAGCTAACATCAACAAATGACACCTTATTGTAAAGTATTCATTTATCGACTGATTTATTTACAACAATTCCTTAGTAAACCTTTACATTGCATTTCATATGGGAAACAGTGTGTGTTTTTATAGCAAACCACTGGACAAATTTCCCCTTGTTTACCTTCTAGACTGCCAATTTTAACAGTTGCAGATAAAATATGCAATTAGGAGATATTTTATTTTATTATTTAATTTAATTTAATTTAATTTAATTTAATTTAATTTAATTTGTTTGATTGACAGAATTAAAATAAAATGTTAGTATTAATATGCACATTACCCCTATGATGGTTGACTTATAAAAGTGACTAATGAGTTTCTATCCCATCCACACATACACACACACACATAAAATACATGTTCATGTACATGTTAAAGTTTCATGTAAATTTTATTGGAGACCAAAGTCCAGTGGAATAATCCTGCCTGATTCATTGAACTGCTGTCATGTCTGTCAACAGAAATAGAGATATTAGATGAAAGACAAGTCAACATGTCCTAAATTATTACAGACATGTTTCTAATTTGCCCCCTCACCCTGTCCTGTGCTCTCTGGACCCCTGCAGACGCCCACACCTGCTGCTGAACACACACACACTTGTGTGTTATCTGTCTAAATCAGGCCAGACTTTGGACTTTTTTTTAGTTTTGTTATTAAATTGAAAAATTAAACTATGAATTAAACATTATTATTATTATTATTATTATTATTATTATTAATAATAATATCCTTTTAAGTAATATTGCTGTCACAGAAGGGATATTTAGACAGATTCAAGATTTAAATTCAATTAAATTAAATTGATTTTTTTGTAGTAGAATGACATCTAAACAAGAGCAGGATCTAAAATGATCTTTCCTGATTTAAAGTGGTAATTACATTCAGTGACACACAGTGCACATATATGTGCGATAAAATATGTTTTTAACTTTTACTTTTTTTGACTTTTTTATGTTGCATATGCTTTCTATTGTTAACATATAACCAATAGTTTTGGTGATGTGTAAATAGCAGGCTGTGAGTGCAGACGTGTAATTGTGGATGATGTGTGCGATTGAGATGAGCTGATGTACGGTGAGCAGATCTGTGTGTGGAGCTCCAGCAAACCCCCCTCCGCAGATCTGCTCCGTCTCTGTCCCACACACGTGTGCCGGGGATTGTGGGATGGCTCCCCCGGGCCGCCGGACCACACATGTGGAGAGCATGAACTCAACGCTGACTCCACACAGAAAGACAGAGAGACAGAGAAAGAGAAAGAGAGAGAGAGAGAGAGAGAGAGAGAGAGAGAGAGAGAGAGAGAGGAATGAAGGAAAGACTGGTGTTTCTACTCCCTCAAAAGAAACAGCTTCTTGTCCGGCCTCTAGATGGGTATTCATATGTTGTGTTGCGCTGGTCGCTCAGTCGTAATGAATGTTTGAAAAATGTCTGTCATGTAGATGGAGCTCATGATGCCTAATAACACGTTTCTGCTCTGATATACTTGTTT
Source organism: Labeo rohita (assembly GCF_022985175.1). Taxonomy (NCBI): domain Eukaryota; kingdom Metazoa; phylum Chordata; class Actinopteri; order Cypriniformes; family Cyprinidae; genus Labeo; species Labeo rohita. Next base: position 2,002,086 of record NC_066870.1, on the reverse strand, counting down.
TTGTTGATTATTAAGTATTTTTATTTGTTTATTTATTTATACATTTATTTACTACAAAAAACAAACAAAAAACACGTAAAATAATGACATATGTTTGTTGTTATTCAGTCATTATCAAGCATTGTTGTCATAGTAGCTATTATCATTTTGATATTTTATGTTGTTTTGAAACCTATTATGTTTTGTGTAAATGTTTATTTTATTCACGGTGGATGTAAATTAAGGGGGTTGATGTAGATCATATTTGAGTTATTGTTAAATTACATGAAGTGGCTGATATAATCAGCCCACTAGAGGGCTTTGACAGAAATATTCATGGTTGAGCATGATATTCTCTCTCCAAGATGAGAAATAATCTAAAACTCTCTCAATAATTTTATTGCTGGCTTTCACTAAAATGGAGAACATCTGGAGAGAATAATTTTACTATTAATTTTGTTCTTCGTTTAATTACTTTTTGAATAGACAGCATTGTTCTTTACAGAACTGTAAGGAAACTTGAACAGAAATGTTGGACTGCTTTCTTTCTTTCTTTCCTTTCCCTTTTTTTGTTTTGTTTTGTTTTAATGTCAGCTTTACCAATACTGAAATAAAATAAAATAAAATAAAATAAAATAAAATAAAATAAAATAAAATAAAATAAAATAAAATAAAATAAAATAAAATTAAATTAAATTAAATTAAATTAAAAAATAACTAAAATAAAATAAAATAAAATAAAATAAAATAAAATAAAATAAAATAAAATCAAATCTGGCCAGTGCTAAATGTGTGTTAAAGAGAGTATTTTTATTTATTTAAAAAATATAGTTCAATCTTTATGTACCAAAATATATTTCAAATTAGCCTACATTTAGGATATATTCAAATGTGGATGAAACAGTCTACTAAAGATTAAAACTAGATTTAATAATGTGTGTGTATATATATATATATATATATATATATACACACATTATTAAATCTAGTTTTATAATAATAATAATAATATTATTATTATTATTATTATTATTATTATTATTATTATTATTATTATTATACTACCGTAAATGAATTGTGCCTTATACTGTAACTTACCAAAAAGTAATCCTTTTTTGTTTGCCTACTTTGCTACTGTAAATAGTCTTAAGGAAAAGTAAAGTCAGACTGTTTTTAATTGCGTGTGAGTGTTACAGGAGTTGGTTTAATAAGCTCAGTAATGTGCAGAGGAGAGCAGAGAGGAGCTGCTGAAACCTGAGTCTCTGCCCTGCACTCCTGCCGCTCTCTCTGGGACTCTCGGCTTGGCCCGAACTTAATTGTGTCCCGATATAAACAACAGGGTTAGTGTGAGATCACAGCAGCAGCTGGGACTCAACGACCGAGACGGGATTTAACCGTCACACTCACAGCACCAAATATGAACGATATCAAACAACTCATGATGAGCGACGTGTGAGATCAATGCGGTGCAGAGACTTTCATCTAATTTGTTTAACAGAATTCTATACAAGCATACTAGAAATGCAGTAGAATAAACCTTAGGCTAATAATCTTAGTATAAAAAAGTAAAAAGACAGAAATGAAGATTAACTGCTGGCAACAAATAGTTATGTTTGTACCCAGACTCTCTAGATTAATCACACTGAAAAAGTGGTAACCTAAAAAAGGTAACATCTACTATAAGTTAACCAGTTTTATTCAAGTAAAAAAAAAATTGGCAACACTTATTTTTTTACAGTGTCCTTGTTAGACATGATAAATGTACTTACTATAGTAATAGCAGTAATTTATACATAATTACATGCAACTAACCCTAAACCAAATCCTAATTCTAACCTTAATCATACAGTAAGTATGTATAAGCAAATGTATAATTGCTCTGTAATAAAGACATTGTAAAATAAAATGTAACCCAAAAATAGTATTTATTACTACTGAATCCACCTAAATTTTTATCAATGTGTACCAACACAACTCAGTTTTATGAGTTAAGTCAGGCAAAAATAGCTCTTTAAGGCAACAATCACAGGTCGTCACATTTTATAATGCAGTTGAATGTAGAAGAAATTATGTTATTAATTATGTGTTAACATAGCCTCAGAAAGGATTTTGACTATTTGACAACCATGCTTAAAAATGTCTGAGTGTTATTTCATTAAAAACAAAATACACTGTAAAAAACTTTTACCAGTTTCACCTTAAAAACTTCAGTTCAGCAGCTGCCTTAACATTAAGTTGTCAACTTAAAACTACAAGTCATTTCAACTCACTACAATAAAATTAGTTAAAATGACTTGTAGTTTTAAGTTGATTTAACTTATTAGTTGAAATTACTTGTAGTTTTAAGTTGATTTAACTTAAAATTTGAATGCAGCTACTTAAGTTTTTAAGTTAAAACTGGTGAAAACTTTTTACAGTGTATCAAATGCAAATGTTCTCTATTTTAATGCAGGACAGTGACATCAACACTTTCAGTGACACTTTAGTTTAAGAACCAATTCTCACTATTAACTAGTTGCTTATTAGCATGCATATTACTAGCTTATCGTATGTTTGTTAGCACTCATAAAGCACATATTAATGTTTAATCTGCATAGTCATATTTTAGATCCCTTAACCCTACCCCATATCTAAACTTAACAACTACCTACTAACTATAAACAAGCAGCAAATTGGGAGTTTAATGAGGGAATATTACTGGTTAGTAGTTAGTTAATAGTGAGAATTACTCCCTAAACTGAAGTGTGACCCACTTTTCAAATGAAACACGCGACAAAATGTAGGTTTTTTGGGATTGAAATGATTTGTTTTAACTAAAGTATTCTGGCACTGTGTGATTCTGTACACCTGTGTGAATGTGAGGAGACCTGACTGCATGCATCCACTCAAAACCAATGCCGTTTTGTTGCTTTGATATACTGTAATTAGATATTTAGTTATCTGAAGTACAGTCGTAACACTGACAGTGTGGATCCAGAGGATTGTGACCAGAGGAGGACGACACGCTCAGATTGAACTGAACGGATCATAAAGCCTTCTCCCCAGACGGGACGGGCCCCACGGCTCCAGTGAAGGTGAAGGAGGCTGGCAGACGCGTCTCTCACAGACACCCGCTCCGATCGATTTGTTCCAGCAGCCGTAATGGACGGCCAGAGGATTTCATTTCATCAGCACAGATACGCCGCCCAGCCTCACCGGTCACACAGGCACACCAACTAACCACAGATAGACAGGCTACTAACTAACTAAGCACTGGGACATAGCACTGGGAGTCTAAAAAAGGACTAGAAAATGCATTTGACAGCTCATGTAGATTAAAAAAACATGAGAAAATGCCATGCATAACCAAATAATCAAAACACAGCTAAAGTCACGAAAGGCTACAAGTTCGAAACAGATTCTCCAAAGTTACTAACACACACTTTTGTTTGAGACACACTGAGTTTGTTCAGCATCTGTGAGTTTGAACTCATACTAAAACATTACTTGAACATCACTACATAATTTAAATGCAAAACAGATTGTGGTAGTTTAAACGTTACAGATATTTAAAGGCGAGCAAATGATTTGAAACTAGATCTTTGAGCTTAAAGCAATGATAAAGTTCATAATAGTTCGTAAGACTGGCAGTAGAGCAGTTATTTTACAGTTATGTTTTTTTCTCTCCAAAATGTAGCTATTTTTTGTCACATTGTTGTGACATAATAGCTCAAATGTAGCATGTAGAGATGAAAGTGCAAAAATGTCTCTAAATATACAGTATACTGTGAATTTGTGAGTTCATGTAGATTTTGTAGATTCATGTAGAAAAAAAAAAGCAAATTCTCAAAAGATATCTATATTCATGAAGCTACATTCCTTGAGCATCATTGTATCACATACTTTAAATACAAATCATAGTTCACAGTAGATATTAAATGGCAAGCATTACAAATATTTAAAGGCAAACAAACGAGACCTTTGACTTGGTAAAGCGGTGATGAACTTCATTCCACAACTGAAAGACCAAATCACTACAAAAATGAAGGGTATTGCTCTATAGGAGTTTGTTAAAAAGTTGATTTGATGAATTTATTTCAGTGATCATGAATTAGTACAATTAGTGTCATTTGTCGAATTATTCTTTGTCTGATTAACCTTATAAATTTAGTTTTTAATCTTGTATTGTTTCAACACTAAAAGTCTGTTAACCCTTCTTTTGCCTATATATATATATATATAGTACCGTAAGGATTCATGATGATATATATATATATATTTTTTTTTATGTGGTTTCTTGGTGTGTTTCTTGGTCTTTCTTTCTTTCTTTATAAATTCAAAGGAAAGAAAACACATTCGTCTTCACATCACTGGGGAACGTTATGAAATCTTATGTTTTCACTAAAATGAACCATTTTAAAAGTGGTGACATTGATAAATTCCCTTTTTTATGTGAGTCAATTGAATAAAATTGAACTAAAATTGAATACCTTTAGTTACACCACTGAAGTTTGTTTAGATTTGGTAGAAGTTGTTAAAGTATGAACTGGAGGTGTACATCACAATTAAAAAATAAATAAATAAATAGATTTATTTATTCAGAACATAGCAAAATAGTTCTAGGCACACATCAGTGGTTTAGCGCAGAACATCTGTGGGAACTGATAAAGAAAAGTACACGTCATCCGATGACATACATCGACCTTGCCATCTTAACGTTCCCGGCTTGTTTCCAACGCTCAAGACAAAGATGGTTCCCAGGAAAGTGAATATTTCGCGTGGCCCGCTGCTTCAGTCATTTTGCCCCTCCAGACGGGCTACGATTTATTCCGTTGGGCGACTGCCAGAGTGTAAAATGCCCAATTTCAGCAGGAGCTATTTAAACCCCTGCAATCTCCATTCTGCTCATTCCCTTCTCCTCTCAGGCTGATTTTACTCCTAACGACTAAATGATGCTGGACGTCCACTCTCATTATGTTGCTTGTTAACAGTAGATGTTCAATCCCACGCTCCCGATCCACACTGCACGTCACAGAGTCGATCATGAAGACGGCTACCATGGTTTTTAACTGAGAGCTATAGATTTCACTTGTGATTGAAGGGTTTTCAAAAGCTTCGACTGTCTAGATTACGTGTTATTCATGAATAAGCAGAGAATACAATGGTAGGAACAGGACGTCCTCTTTGTTTGATGTCTGACAGCTCTCAAAATGGCCATACAATCTTCTTTCTGTGAAGAACTTCAAAAAGGCTCTTGCGTTGAGTTTCATTTTCTCCAATTTCCACTAGTCTTTTCATATGGGTGAAGGAATTATGGGTGTAAAGAAGCAAGCTTTGTAAGCCATCAATGAAGTGTGTAGGAAAGCAGTGATCAAATACACCATTATCTTCATATTTACTGCCATCAGTTCATCTGTCAGATCACTGACTACTTCACTCACACATAAACCATAAATTCAAAGCTAATTCATGGATGTCCAGAATCATCTTCCAGTGAAAATTCATCCTGCATCCGTCCAGAAGCTCTTTCACCCTCTGCTCACGTTTCTGCTCGACTGAGTGCAGGAATGTAATAATATCCTGACAAAGGACACTTACTGGAATACTGCTGGTTAATCATTTTCCTCGGCGGCAAGAACTGTCTTATTTAATGCTGTACAGGAAAAAAAAAAAAAAATAGTGATAGAATAGTGAAAAAAAAAAGATTTTTAATGTATTGAAAAATATATTAAAAATGCTATTCATTAAGGCAATGATATGAATGTGTCACTTTTATATTGTTTTCAATTCTCAGTTACAATTTATTTCATTTTATTGGTCACACTTTATATTAGGTGGCCTTAACTACTTTGTACTTGCATCAAAAAAAAAAAAAAAATACAATGTGTTGTGGTCATATTGTATTGCAAAACACTTTTGCTTCTATCAAGGTGGGATACGGGTAAGATTAAGGACAGGTTTGGTGGTATGGGTAGGTTTAAGGGTGGGTTCAGTTGTAAAGGATGGGTCAACAGTGTAATTACAAATGTAATTACAAATAATAATTATTTTTAAAAATGTAAGTACAATGTAAAAACAGTACATAGTAGTTAAGGGCACCTAATATAAAGTGGGAACCTTTTTTTTTTTTCTTTTCTTTACCATGAAGTAGCAATACCAAGGGTAATAAGCATCCTATTATTTAATTATTGTTTTACAGTTATATAATAATAATAATAATAATAATAATAATAATAATAATAGTATACATAAGTATTTTTTTTTTCTGTTCCATTATTAAATTAATAAACATAATCTATAATCTTACTGTACAAACGTAACCCATACTAATGTTAGTGTATATCTTCAACAATATGTTTTGAAACATTTTTAAACATCAAGGTGTGTTAAAGGTGTGTATGTTTTCCTTGGTTAGACCAACTGACATTTTTTATTCTCATTAAACCACTTTTTTTTTTTTTTTTTTTTTTTTTTATTATTATTATTATTATTATTATTTTTAAAAAAGTATAAAAGCTTAAACACATAATTTACAACATTTTTTTTTTTTTTTTTATTTGGACATCAGGCTTCTTATTTGTCATTTGTCCTTTAAACACTACCATTATAAAAGCAACAGTGATCTGGCCAAATAGCAGTTGAGAACAACCCTCACTTGCATAGTCAGCAAGTTCCCATGATGCATTGCTCACCATCTTCACAAAGATACACGGTAACAGGCAGCACTAATGCAGTCATACCAGTAGAATTCATGGGATTCTGCTTCAAAAAGCATTGTGTGATTGTGTGTGTGTGCGTGTGTGTGTGTGTGTGTGTCTGTGTCAGCTGGTGTCAGGCAGGAAAGCAGAGTTTTTTTCTTCACTCTGAAAGATGGTTTGTAAGCACCACACCTATCTATCTATCTATCTATCTATCTATCTATCTATCTATCTATCTATCTATCTATCTTATTGTGTATAATCTATAATAAGTTACTGGTCTACAAGTCAATAACCTATTACAATAACTTGCTTCTACTTGTTACAGTTTGCAGATATAATTTAGTGTTAGGAACATGGTTACTTGAGCTAATTGTTTAAAGCTATGAAGCTCTGCTGATGTGGATTTGTTGACACATGTGATTAGTGAGCAGATGTATATTCAGTGTGTCTGATTCCACTTCAGAGCCTTAAACAAATGTTAGCAGCTAACAGAGACACTGTCAAACAATTCTTCACTGTCCTTATACTCTCTTTCTGCCCCGCTCTATATTAAGCACTTTTAAGTGGTTGTACTTGTTTGCTCTTGTAAGTTCACTCTGTCTTGATGTCTCTCTGAGCTCACAGGATCGTGTCCTTTCTGATATTATTCATTACTGAAGTTTTATTACTATTTACCTTTAGAGATAATGATGTCACATGAGCTGTATCTGGGGCTACATGAGAGCCCAAGTTTGTCAGTATTGGGAGTTTTGTTTTTTTGTTTTTGTTTTTGTTTTGTTTTGTTTTGTTTTGTTTTGCGTTGTGTTGTGTTGTTTTGTGTTGTTTTGTTTTTCCATTTGGTTTCTTTGCTGAACATTCGGGTGTCAAATTGACTCTGTTCACCGTGCTATGGGTTCGCAGACCATTAACTGTGCTGGATTCTGTCATCTTCAAGTGTCCATTGATTACTATGGTGAATAATGTCAAGTTGACCATTACAGTATGCGGACGGCTTACATATAGACTTGCCAAAATACACAGAGACAGACAACAAGGAGAAACACGAATAAACACTGGCAGTGTTTTTACAAGATGGAGGAATTGATTGAATGTTTGGGTTTTTAATTGACACAACAAACTTGTGGAGTGTTATCTGGACAGGTAAGCTAAACTTCAACTTAAAAATATTGCTAATATGTTGGAGTATTTATTGAAAGTATCTTTTTTATTTATCTTTTATGGCGACTCTTCGCGGTTCATTTTAAAGCCAGATGTGGTGGGAGAGTTTCAGTGAACGCATAAACAGAATGATTAAAGGTGCACTAAGCAATTTTTGAAAAAAGGCTTTTGACCACAGTGTCGGACCGAGTCCCAAAACACACTTGTAGCCAATCAGCAGTAAGGAGCGTGTCTAGTAATGATAGAGAGAAGAGAACGCTCAATTTGAGCAGATCGACTAGATAAAGAAAAATGGAAGATAAAAAAAAGAGGAAAATATCGGAGGAACAAAACATTAAAAAGAAAGGTTACGATCAGGCAGGAGGTAGGACCCGTGTAAATATCGGAGCAGCTTTCCAGTGGTGGAGAGTACTCAAAGAGCAGGAAGGACTGCAATCGGAGGTTGCGTTGTTTCTTTTTGATAGGTGAGTAGCGTTGATTTCAGTGTTGGGGGTAACACATTCCAAGTAATTTGAGTTACGTAATCAGATTACTTTATTCAAGTAACTAGTAAAGTAACGCATTACTTTTGAATTTCTAAGAAAATATCTGAGTTACTTTTTCACATAAGTAACGTCAGTTACTTTATTTGATTGATTGATTGACAAGTCTCCTGTCAGGAAATCGGGAGTAAACATGATGTTACTGTAGCTTAGTTCTAAGTTAAACATGATTATGTATTAATTCATCTAGCTCACAAAAACAGATTCAGTATTCCTCAAAATGAATACAAACAGTGAAATGCAAACCTAGAATATGATGCAAGCCTGCAATAATTAAATATGCTAAATAATGCAAATATACTTTATGTATAATCCCATTTATTAACCAGTATCTTTGCTGCTGACCTTAGATGATCAAATTCAACCATATGAATAAGCAAAAACTACTTTTAGTAACATAACATTTGTGCTTCATGTTTTTTTTTTTTTTTTTTTTTTTTTTTTATTGCTGAAGAGTGATCTTCTCCTGTGTGAATGTACTTTTCTTTCAGCCTATGGTGAATTAATTTCACTTTCAGTGTGCAAGAGTTTTTACATTTGCCAAAATTAAAAAAAAAACAAACAAAAGAAAACAAAACCAAAAAAAAAAAACAAAGAAGCAGATTTAAAAGGCAACACACATTACTTTCCATAAAAAAAAAAAAAAAAACTAACGTAATTAGTTACTTTTTTAGGGAGTAACGCAAAATTGTAATGCATTACTTTTAAACGCAACTTTCCCCAACACTGGTTGATTTTGCATTGTTTCACACTTACAGTATCTGTTTTGGCTTTTGTTGAATATCCCTTACCAAAAAGTAGTATACTTGAAGTTTATTTTATTAAGTATACTTACTATACTTTGTGTAGTAAGTATGCAAATATTAGTGTACTAGTAGTATACTTGTAAGTGTATTATTTCAATACTCCTTGAAACTAAATTGGCTCACTTTTTAGTATATAAATTAGTATATACTTTTATGTATACTTTAGGTATATCAGTAGTAAACTTTGAGTACACAGCTAGTTTACATCAATGTTTTTAGTTTGTACTGCAACTATACTAAAAGTGAACTCATAGATATACTGATAGTTTTAACTGTATCATTTTTAGTACACTTTGAAGTAAACTCAGTAAACTACTAGTTTTGTTGCTTTATACTGCAGTTATAATCGTCTTTAAGTGAACTTTTCTATCATACTTTAAGTATACTACTATACCACTATTTAGGTATTAATGTGTATATATATTGTTATATGGATATCTGAACATACAAAACATCAAAAGTAAGAACAGGGTATCTGCTTCTAAACAAAAACATTTTTTTTTAGCTTCATGCATTCTTTTTTTAAACACTTGAATGTGGGTGACACTTGAGTGTGGGTTTCATAAATAATAAATTGATAATTTTGACCCATACAATGTATTTTTGGCTATTGCCACAAATATACCTGTGTTACTTATGACTGGTTTTGTGGTCCAGGGTCACATATGTTTCTTCATGTGTAACTTTACATGTTTCTTTTAGTTTGGCTATTTTGGTATGGCTATTTTAAGATGCTGTATCAACAGTGTTAACCAAAACTCACTTACTGCACTTTTAAACCATAGCCTAGTTTAATAATAGAATGGTTGACCTGCTAATGATGTTTATGCTTATCAAAGTTAGTTACAGTTTCGTATTTTGATTGTTTTTAAGGCTCTACAGAATACTAACTGCATTGAGTAGAATGTTTTAGATTTGAATAATGAATGACTCATTAAAAGACCGTCATTAATAGATCAACTTCTTAACTAGTCCCTTAAAGACAGTAGCTAAACACTCCCAATGAAGTGCAGCTAAATATTCACAGGGTGCAAGAGTTTAACAGGTGAAAGTAATGGATTAGCATCGGCTGTGTGTGCTGTGTGAGTGTGCGGTGAGTTTTTCAGCTGTTCAGCTGCCTGAAGTCCAGATCAAAACATTTTAGTTGAGTTATCAAAACAAAGGTGCACTTATCAGGAATGTCAATGAAGAGCTATGGGCCTCCAGTTTGAGGAGGAGCGGCCCTTCTCTCCCATCACACCCTGGGCTCCTCTGTTTCCTCAGATTTACAGCCCGTCGTGTGTGAGCACAGGTTTGTGAGCTCCATCAGATCTGTGAACTCCCAGTGAGATGTTCTGGCTTTGAAGCAGTCAGTCTGCTGGAGCGAATCCATAAATCCAACACATTTACGTTGGAGGGCTCAAACCTCTTTACATGGAAGGCTAATTGCTGAACTTTGCCATGACGGAATTCATCACATCTACCCATTTACAAAGACATGCGACTCTTTTACAATGTTAAGGCATGTGGGAACGCTGTAAAAAATTACTCTTATGTCTTTAAACATATTGAATGCATCTAATAATACTATAAAAACAACTTCTGTTAAATTATGTCCTTATATATTATGAACTTCCTATAATGTATTAACATTTGCATGTCTCTAAAAGGATTGCATGTTGCATGTTTTAGAACATGCTGATATTTTACATCTCATGAAATAAACAACATTGCACTGTTTAAAAAAAAAAAAGTGCAAAGATTACTGAAGTATGTTTTACAAGAAAATATGGTAACACTTTAGTATAGGGACCAGTTCTCACTATTAACTAGTTGCTTATTAGCATTTATATCACAAGCATGTTTATTGGTGCTTATAAAGCACATATTCTACATCCCCTAATACCTAAACTTAACAACTACCTTACTAACTATTAATAAGCAGCAAATTAGGAGTTTATTGAGGCAAAAGACATAGTTAATGGTTTGTTAATGGTGAAAATTGGACCTTAAAATAAAGTGTGACTGAAAATATTTTTTGCTACTTAAAAATGTCACATTTAAGGCAGTTCCTTGCTGTTTCTTTGTAATTTTGTGAAATTTACTAATGATTTTCTAAGTCAAACTCCTTTTATTGTAGAGTCACTTTTCATCTTTTCATCTCAAGTTTCAGCTTGCATGTTCTTGTTGAAAATTCAGTTTTACTTAGAAATATGTCACATTAAGAAAATTAAATGAAATTAATTTTGACTTTGCATTTGACTTTATTTTTTTCCATGTCGTGGCACTTTCAAAGTGATATTTCCTTTGTGTGCTGTTAAAAAAAGTGCTCAATTTGTTTAAAAAAAAAGATTAATATGATTTTTGCAATATTTTATTAGGTTGATTGTTGAATATACTGTAGCTCGGAACTGAAATGTCAGGTGAGTGGCACTAAAAGGTTAATGCACTATCATGTAAAATTAACATACCACTACTAACTCTAACCGATAGTGTTAACAAAAGCAAAAATTATATAGAAGGAAAATGACTGAATCAACCTAGCCATTTTAGCTCGAGACTGCAAGTTTTGAGCTCTTTTATTGGGACTCGTGCTCCACATCACAATTGTAATGCTGTACCGGGTACCCTACAGAGCAGGTTTACTATGTCAGAAAAGCCAAATATGCGGAGCTGGTGATGAAAATATCATACTATATGTGACCCTGGACCACAAAACCAGTCATAAATAGCATGGGTATATTTGTAGCAATAGCCTACAATACGTATTTCAAAATTATCGATTTTTCTTTTATGACAAAAATCATTAGGATATTAAATAAGGATCATGTTCCATGAAGATATTGCGAATTTCCTACTGTAAATATATCAGAACTTAATATTTGATTAGTAATATGCATTGCTAAGAACATTTGGACAACTTTAAAGGTGATTTTCTCAATATTGCCAATGGGAAGCTTATTTATTAAAGTGCCCCTATTATGGATTATAAAAGGTTCATATTTTGGTTTTGTGAGTCCCCAGCAACAAGTTGACATGCATGCAAGGTCAAAAAACACTTTTATTGTCTTATAATATGCATTTATTTTTACCTTATTTGCTCAACGACTCCCAAATAGTTAGTTAAAATGAATCATTTGTCCAAACCACTCCTTTGCGTGACACTAATCTGCGGTGATTAGTCCAATGACCCAGTCTTTTGTGATTGGTTTAACGTTACTGCAGCGAATTTCGGTCCAAATAAACTGTCACTGATCCATCTTTTAAGAGCAAGCCTTTGGTGAATCCCACATTGTAGTTAGAATACAGCGTCTTCTCGACATGACGTAAACCACATGGACATTTTTACTGTGGCGTTACTGACGTAGGTGGGCGGACATGATGCAAATGTGTTACTTCGTGACGTATGGCCATAACAGAAAAAGATTCAAATTCCTGACGACTCGTTCAGGTGATTGTGAACCGACACTTTTTTTTTTTTTGATAGACAATACGTTTATGTATCGTGCACTGTCGGTTTCACAACCGTTTATGTTCACATACAGCTACATGACACACTGCATGAAAGGTCATATTTGAAAAGGCATAACAGGAGGACTTTAATTTATTCATATATAAAATTCAGACTCAATTTCAGAAAATGACTGGTTTTGTGGTCCAGGGTCACATATTAGTTTACAAATCATGCACTATGATAAAAGTGTTTTGAGGTCATAACAGAGTATTGTGTTAAGAACTGTGCAAAAATAAGTGTTATTAATTAATAATCAGCCTTTACAATTTTGTAAAAGAAACAAAAGTTGGTGTTTCGCTGCCTCTAGTGTTAATTTCATCTGGAAATTGCAGTGAATTATATGTATATATGTTGTTGTTGTCGTTGTTTTCCCCATTTTTCCAACTCAATCTCACAAGAAAGTGTAACTATTTAACGAGGTGGCGATAGCATATAAGTTTGTACAATGCGATTAAAAAGATTAAAAAAAAAAGAAGAAAAAAAAAAAGTAAGCATCAAGGTCCACCCCTAACTCTGAATATCCATCAGTGGAGTGTAAGCAAATTATACAAAAATAAACAAATTTATACAAATTTTCCACTAATTCACCAAAACGTAAAACAGTTATGTTTTGCCATTAAATCGTGTTTGTATTTCCAATGAACCTAAGTTGCTTGTTTCAGTTTAAACCACCCATTGAACAAGCAAAGATTTCTTCTACGCAAAATCTGCAAACCACCTGAAAGTTAAAATCCAAATTGAATCTGCAGAGTTATAATTAAATTCTATTCATGGCATGAAAATATGTTGTAATTCTTGAAAAAAATTATTCAACTTTGGTGTTTGTTGGGAGTAGCTATACACTCTCGAACTGCTCTAAGTGCATTGCAGCGTTCACCTTCTGAAGCAACGCTCACGTCTTGTACTTCTTATAAATGCAGCCAGTGTGCTGGAAATAAAATGGCATCAGCGGTTTAATTAGTGCGGAGGGAAGCAAACACAGGTGTGGATGCCTGACTGCGTCCTGTGGCACCTTCAGAAAAAGACTCGGTCTGTTCCTCCCACCAAACCCGCGGGGAAGCGCAAGCCGCGGACGCACTTTGAAGTCCGAGAACCGCCTGAGATCTGGAGGTGGCGGCCTAGAAAGAAGCCCTGTTTTGTAGGATGAAAATGTAACGTCCCACATCAAGCCATCTCAACTGTGAGATCAGAAGCCGTCGGGTTTCATGGCATTTATGCGCCGTGTGGGGAGGTGGGCTAACAGAAAGCAGCTATTTCCCAACTTCCTGCAGCTTTGCAAGAGTAGAAACGAGCACCTTAGGTCATGCAGATATTTCTGAATAAGCTAAATGATGTTTCCTGTTCCAATACGCATTAATAGTCTGGTCCCGTCCCTGAAACCGCACACTTCCACCCAGCTGTATATCCAGCGTACTGTACCCTCCTTGTTCATAATACAATTGCAGAGGGTCCGCTAAAGGGTACGGGGTCAAAGCATTAAAACTACATTAAGAATCCAAGTGTGACCCAGGAGAGCTTTATATAGCAGCTCAGGATCTGGAAGGTTAAGAAACAGCAGTACGTCCTTCTTGCGGACAATAACCGCACTGTTTTTCGGCTGTGGAGCTCTGCTGCGGGTACGGGCCGGATCAGGTGGCCGCAACGCTGCGGCGCTTCCATGTTCCTTCCATCTGTTTTTTCCATCTCAGCACGTTCTTCAGATGCTTCTACCTTTGGTCATTCAGGGAGCAGGTTTGGGTTTCAGGCAGTGGCTTCTTCTTCTGGACTGAGATGTGATCACCTGCCTTGTGATTGAGAGAAACAAAAAGACTCCAGCCACTTTTGTTTTTTCTTCTCCGTCTTGTATCTTCATTTGCTATGTTCTGTTTTTAATTCATTTACTGGGAAAGTCTTTTTTTTTTTTTTCCTGTTAAACAAAAAGTAGTGCCTTTTTTGTATTCTCTTGGAACCATAATGCAGTGATTAGTTCATACAGCGTGTGTGTGTTCCCCATTTCTTCCCAATAATTTCATGTTTCCTTTTTGCTGTCTAGATAAAACAAACAAACAAACAAACAAACAAAGATATAATTGTAACACAAAGATTGTAAGTTATGAAACATACTGTGCTATTTTTTAATAATTAACCAATTTTAGGAATATTATTAAGAATGTTAAGAACCAATATTAAGAATAATAATCTCACATAAGAAAAAGCATATAAAATTACGAAGATATCTGCTAAGTTAATGCATCCTTTGAGGATATATATGTAAACACACTAAAGTAAAATAAAATAAAATAAAATAAAATGAAATAAATTGTTAATATAATTAAGTAAATTAAAAATATAGTTTTTTTTTTGTTGTTGTTTTTGTAAAAAAAACTGTATTGGAGTAAATTTTATAAAAAAGGACTATTGTTTTCCTACTTCAAAATTGCATGTTTAATTCAATGTTACTTGCTGTTTTTTGTAATTGTTTGTAAAATTTACTAACAATTTATAAGCAGTGTTGGGAAAGTTACTTTGAAAATGTAATAGGTTACAGATTACAAGTTACTCTATTTAAAATGTAATAAGTAGTGTAACTTTTCAAAAGTAATGTAACATTACATTTGATTACTTTTGGATTACATTTCTAACTGTCAATCATTCTGAAACATTTAAATCAGACAGAGTTAACCTTACAGTAGCACTTGACACTGATTACTGTCAGACTTTCAAAATCCTTCATCACTTGAATTAAGATTATAATAAGTACAGGATTATACACATCTTTATTTTGCAATAACAACTTTCTGGATGTACATTATCCCGCTTATTACACAGCTGCTTACCACAAAAGTAAATAACTAGACAAGAAACACTGATCTAAGTTGAAATATTTAAATGCAAAGAAGATGAAGATGAAGATGAAGAAATCAGTTGCTAGCAAGCTGCAAGTTCGAACTAGACAGATATTTAGGGATACAGTGCAATCATACCACTTTCATTACACAACATTTCACCACATAAATAATTAAGTACTAGTACTTACATTATAATCCATTACAGTGTACAAAACAAAACGGCAGCAGCTGCGTTTGTATGAAACGATAGCGCGAGTCCACAATACCAGGATGACAGAATTAAGAAATTGTACACATAATATTGAATTGAGTTTTAATATTTTATTAGCCTACCAAACGAAAATGCAAAGCTTCCGACAAGAAAAACTGTCAAGCGTATAGCGCCGACTTAAGTTGCCCACATGAGTCTGTGTTATTAACTTTTACCAGTTGTTATCGGGGAATAACATACCTTGGAATGTCATGACTGACCAATCAGAATCAAGCATTCCACAGAGCCGTGTATTAATTTCGTTTAAAGCACAGCCAACACAAATTCAGACAAATTTTATTTACTTTGAAATCATTCTAAGGTTAAATACAGAATTAAAATCATAACAATAAATAGTTTAATAGCTATGCTACTGGTTTTGAAATCAAATGTTTGCATAGTTGACAGGAAACACTGGCATCTAACAATGCCTTGGGGGGAAAAATAAATAAATAAAAAAACAAACAAACAAAAAACAAAACAAAGCAAAACAAAACAAACAAACAAAAAAAAAAACAATTAATCTTAAAAAATAAAGTACATGCATAAACTCAAATATGAAATAAAACAGTTATCAAATAAGCATGTGTCATATTCTGTGTCTTAGTCTCATTTTAGAGCAGTCAATGCAATTTTGGAAAAGTCAATTAAATCTGTATGTGGGTGAGTGTGTAAAAAAAAATAGATGTAACCCCCTCTGTAATCATTAGCATTTTTAAAAGTAATTGTAATTGAATTACAATTTTTTTTTTTCTCAGTAACTGTAACTAATTACAATTACATTTATTTTGAAATTAAAATACATAATTTCATACATCATTGTTTCTTTTATTTATTTATTTATTTATCATGTGTGTGTGTGTAAATAATATAAGGTGATAATATATAAATTACAATGCAATACTTTTTACATTTCAAACATTAGCATACTACATTGTTGTTACATGATATTATGTTGGATGATTATGTGGAACTAGTTTTCTGGAAGGAAAAAAAAATAAATTCAGTTTTTTGTTTGGCAGTCTAAATAGACATTTGAGGTAAAACATAGTGGCTGTAATTATTTGTGGTTCATTCCTTACACTGGAAATGGAAGGTCAGGCATATTGTGGTGTCCAGTGTTCTGTACAGTGTTCTTGTTCAACTGTACATTTCAGAAAATCTAGTAGGTTCCTATTCTATGAAAAACTGCATACTGCAGAAAGTATATGTCAGTATGCTTTTCCAAAAATAAGCACTGACAAAGAAAACAATTCACCGCCATTAAAGCATGTTCATTTCAGTACAGCATCAGAGCAAGAGAGAATGTAGCTCTGTTTGAGGAATTTGCACAGAAAAGGAAAAAGAAAAGCATATTATTGCAGATTACAGTTTCTCAGGTTTAGTAATATCGCTTGAAGCCCAGGAATCTCTGCAGTTGTGTGTGGCCCGCACAGGAAATTAAGAAACCTCCGAAGCTTTGTGCATATTTATATGCGTATTATGTGGGAACATCAAATTTCAACAAAAGCGGAACAGGGTTCAACACGTGTTCGAGTCTTCATGTGAGGCCCGCGTGCGGACAGACGGTTCGGGGGTCCGTCAGCCTTCAGACGAGCCACAGCGAAAGAAAAATCCCCCGTGACACTTAATAACTATTTCATTTATTTACTTTTGTCTCATGATTACTTGTTTAGTAAGCGGATCCTTTGTAATACGTGTGGATTGCCCTGACGCCAGCGCTAACGATCCGTATCGCTGGATTCATATGTCTGAATCTGGATTTAGTACAGGTAAATGTGCCATGAATTGTTAAGAATCATATTTGTCTTGACAGCACAACATTATGGTGGAGACGTTGCTGACCCAGATCATATTTTGAACATGACCGCTGACAAAACATTCATATATATTGATAAGAAATAAATGTTATGATATCAAATGGATCGGATGGTAAATAATAATTATTTACAGTGCACATGGCTTTGAAGTCAATTATTTTGACACCCCAGTAATATCTGCACTTCTCACTCACCGTGACTGTCCCGTCCCACCAGAGCCACATTTACACAGATGGTTCTTATAGTGCAGGATTAGAGAGCATATTTCCCCAACAAGAGCGAATAAAACACCCCGCTCTTTCTAAATTGTATTGTTTCTTAATCGGAGACCTTCACGCAGCTGTATATTTGTGCAGGAGAGAGCAGCCTGTGTGCTGCTGCAAGTGTAAATACGCTGGAGTTTTGTGATCTCCGGCAGATTAGAGGGATCATTTATAAAGAAACATCTGAGGTGGGTCCATCATCTCGTCTAAAAACCTTGTTCAGGAGGTGTTTGCTGAGAAAACACACAGAAAATGCTTTTTTTCACGCTAAACTGGGACAAGTTCTGCGAGTCAAGTGAAATGGGACTCATTTTAGACGTCCACTGAATGAAAGACTGAATATTTTTGTCAACAAAAACAGCTTGGTAGTGTCTTTAATACAATTAGATATTTCGTATTATTAGGCAGACAAATAGACAACATTCATATATGGAAAATACATTTCCATTTGATTTAATTTTCCATTTATGAAATGAATGATTTCCAGTGCAGTTTCTAGTATGTGACCCTGGACCACAAAACCAGCCGTAAGTAGCACGGGTATATTTGTAGCAATAGCCAACAATACATTGTTTTTAAGCCAAAAATCATTAGGATATTAGGAAAAAAAATGTTCCATGAATATTTTTGAAAATTTTATACCGTAAATATATCAAAACGTAATTGTTGATTAGTAATATGCATTGTTAAGAACTTCATTTGGACAACTTTAAAGGTGATTATCTCAATATTTTGATTTACAAATAGTTGTATCTTGGCCAAATATTGCCCTATCCTAACAAACCATATATAAATGGAAAGCATATTTATTCAGCTTTCAGATTATGTATAAATCTGAATTTGTAAAAATGGACCCTTATGACTGGTTTTGTGGTCCAGGGTCACATTTATTTCCAATATAAATGTTCATATTAAAATTAAGAAACATGCACTTACATGTAAATTCTAGAAAACAACAGCAGAAAAATAAATAAATAAAAAGAACAAGTTAACAATTTGTTTCTTATGAAGGATTTATGCATATTACATACTGTACAATTAATTGTTGTTTAAAAATTAAATATATATTAATGCATGCATTACATTAAATGCATTGCAATTGTATGTATTCATATATTATTCTTTAATACCAGTTTTTAATTTTGTTGCATCGTACCTAAAACATATATATTTTTTGAAAATGTCAAACTCTAAAGATAAAAAAAAAATGCATTTTGCAATTGCAGTTTCTTAAAAGTCCATATCCAGTCTTTTCTGGCTTGTAAATGAGCAAACACTGACTATGGTGTTCATCACAAGCACCTTTGTTTTGGGAATCGTGTCTGATTTACGGAGAAGCAGTGGTCAGTCTCTCCTCTGGCTCATAGGTGAGCGCTCCATTCCACAAGTCAGTGGAGATCATGGGAAAG